>NW_019524465.1:155387-156101 GCF_002814215.2 Seriola lalandi dorsalis | reverse complement strand
GTGTTAAGATGCTGTCACAGGATAACATGTTGTGTTTTCACTGAGTCTATAAAGTAATAAAGATGTTCCTAACTGTTCAGTCCACAGTGTTAAACAAAGCACAATTTGATAAAACAAAGCATATGTTGCCATTTACCCCTGAGGTGGAAATCTGTTGGTGCCTTACTGTTTGTCTTAATTTTAGTGATGTCATATTTAATATGCATTACTATGCACTATACTATGCAACCATTTGCAACCAACAAACATTTTATTGATCATTCAATAAATCATTTGGCCCCAATATGAGAGGGATTATGGACCTCAATGAGGATGGACTGCATTTATTGAGCTTTTTTTATCCAAAGCACTTTACACCTTGCCTCTCATTCACACATTCACAGACAAGGCGCTGACTTAACCATCATGAACAAGGCCACAAACCATTGGTTTGTAATTAGTGGACAAACATGGAACTTTAACTCCTCCAACAAGCTTTTTTTCTGAGCTTTCAGCCAAATCTCACGGTTTCCAATCATCTGATGGAGCAAGAGAGGGAGCTTTCGTTCTGAACTCTTTTCACTTAACGATTCAATTTGAGACAATATCAGCTATTTTGAACATGTAAAGGTAAAATCTTTAAACATGGCACAGCCTTCACCTTCTCAAATGTGAAAAGACATCCGTTAATATTCAGGCTAATGATGCATTACTCAAACAATTAGATTTTTGTTA
>NW_019524465.1:41431-155367 GCF_002814215.2 Seriola lalandi dorsalis | reverse complement strand
TTTAAACACATGGAGGGAAATAGGGAACAGGTGGAAACACTTAGGGCAATCAGACTGAGACACATGAGGAAGGGCAAGTGACCTGAAACGAGAGGAGAATTATTTTTCAAAATAAAACAGGAAATGACAGGACAAAACAAACCCAAGACAAGACAACCTCACCACGGTGTGACAGGTTTGTAATTAGTGGACAAACATGGAACTTTAACTCCTCCAACAAGCTTTTTTTCTGAGCTTTCAGCCAAATCTCCCGGTTTCCAATCATCTGATGGAGCAAGAGAGGGAGCTTTCGTTCTGAACTCTTTTCACTTAACGATTCAATTTGAGACAATATCAGCTATTTTGAACATGTAAAGGTAAAATCTTTAAACATGGCACAGCCTTCACCTTCTCAAATGTGAAAAGACATCCGTTAATATTCAGGCTAATGATGCATTACTCAAACAATTAGATTTTTGTTATTGTTTAAAACGCAGGATTTGTTGTAGTGTTCAATGCATAAATGAAAAAACTATCCTGAAACCCAAGTTGCTGAAATATCAGTCTCACTCACAGCAGACATAACTTTTATCATTGAAGCTCCACTGATTAGTGAAAACCACATTGTCAGCTCATGTTACTTACTACAAAAACTGCAAAAATCAATGAAAACAATCATGATATGATAACTCTTGTAGTTGTGCAATCGCAGTTTAGTAAAACCAACAAACTACATAGTGAATATGATTCTATGAAAAGGAAGAAATGTTTTTCTATCAGTAATTTGGGATTTGCACCTGTACTTCAAATTAGTAGGGTTTGTTGGTTAGTTTTTTCTGTTCTGCCTCGAGGGTGTAAGGACAGATGGTGTTGTATACTGTGCAAATTGTAAAGCCTGAGGCAACAATAATATAACAATATTCAACTTTGTCACTCTTGAAGATTGTCTAAAAGCCAACTGCAAACAACCACAGAGGCTCCTCCCAAAATTGCTGATGGTGGTCAATAAATTCAGCAGCTGGATGTGAACCCTCAGCAGTCTTTTTTAAGACATAGGGAAACTGTTTTATATTCACTCATACAACACATTCGAAGTGTGTGTGTGTGTGTGTAGACAAAGACGTTGTGTGTGTGTGTGTGTGTGTGTGTTTCATTGTACATATGGCGAACACACACAGACGTTCTCCAGCATCACATACAGTACAGCATGTTGATCTAATTACACAGGAAGTAGGCCCTGTGACATTTTTCTTCTTATTTATGATGTGTTGTGGCCATTTACGTCTAAACTAACCGAGAGCGGGAAACCCAGGGCAGTAGTTAGTCAGGAATTTAAACCACTTGTGTCGGGAAAACACTCTGTAACAGTAAAGTTTCAAAACAAAAACAAATGCACGAAGAATCAACTTACTCGTGATCATAGGTACAATGAACTTGTTTTTATTTACAGGTGCCATTTATATAATTTGTCCTGCTCTATAGCAAAATAAAAAACTGTCTTGATATGAGAAAATAACTGACGCCACAAAGGAAATGCCTTTAACTTATTTTTATATAGCAGAACACACCCTGGGGTGATTATTGTGCTTATAACATGGCCACTTACAACAAGCAGAAAAGAAGCTGTGTTTAAATCATCATTAATTTCTTCATTTTGCTTTGTTTTCACTTTTGTTCGTTCAGTCGGAGTTGGTTCTGTCTTAGCAAGTGGCAACTATAGCAAGTATTGTTGCTGTGGTTATCTCCTTTTTACTGTAATATTACTTGGGCACTGATTTAGAATGGTGAGCACACTGTTGACCGAAACGTCATTTTCTTTTTTAAGCACGCTATATGTGGCAAAGCTAGTGAAACAACCAGTTATCCTACATTTCCCTGTATTTCTGACACATTCCTCCTGAGAGGAACGACAGCATCAGTTGTATTTGGAAGTGAGCTGATATTATTATAGAGTGAAAGTCAGTGTAGGGAGGATGCTGGGGTGGATGGATGGGTCAACAAAATGCTGGACTATTACAGGAGACAGCTGTTTCTTTCCAGTTTCTAATCACAAGTCAAATAGGTTTCCTTTAATCATGACCACAATTGTCCCCCAAACTTTAATCAACTTGATGAGGCTAACCTTACCCTGACAAAGTACTTGTTTTAACCCAAACCATGATCTTACCTAAACCTAACTGTTTTTGTACCTAAATGTAACCACCTTTACCATAGCATCATCACATCATTCATCAAATTTATTTTTCAGCAGTGATTTGTAATGGTATTGGAAGGTACAAACCAATGATCATGATGATCATAAAATGCTTCTACAGTATGTGATTGACACCAGGGAGAAATCATGATTTTGCCATTTAATTTTGAGGACTTGTTTTCAAAATATTGTAACCCAAACCCAATTTAGATATTTTTTAAAAACACAACGTTGCTAAATACTACTTATATATTTTTTACTGCAGGGGAAAAAAATTGTTGCTCCGTCACCAGCACAGATTATGCACCTTCATTTCTCCATCCTCTCATTCAGGAGAGAATCAAGCAGCAGGCTGGTTTGACTGTCTGTGGCAGAGAAAGAGAGAGTGGGCCGGCAGCCCAGTCCCCCCCAAAAAAACCACCCTACTCTGGAGAGCTGGTCAAGTGTCAGTCTTGCTCTCTGATTCATTTAGTCAACTTGCTACTGCAGGTGCACCAAAAGTAAAAAAAAAAAAAAAAATAGCTGCACTGCTTTAAAAAAGTCTCATTACATAAATACATACATTCAGTTAGTTAAGTGATACTGATGTTTAAAAATGATTTAACAGACTCTGAGTTTCAATCAGATTCATTTTGGTGGTGTAATAATTTATGACAAAAGTAGCCACACTGCCACATTACTTTTCAGTTACTTTCAATCAATTGCTGTAGTTTAACTAGTTCCAAAAAAGAGTAGCTTACAGCGTCATTAACTACAGTTTCAAAGTATAACTAACATTCATGTTGTTATCGTTATCTATATGCCTATCAAGCAGACACAGTTCTGGGCTGATAGTGTACTGAACGTTTGACTTATCAGAGCACTTATCTCTAAGCAGCTGCAAACGGCTTTATGGATGTGAAGTACCATAAATCTTAGCCAACAGCTGCCAATATGCTGCATGGAAATTTGGAATTGGGTTTTAATTCTTAGATAAATGCTTATACTTCATGCATTGTATACACATTAAGGTGTGGGTTTTGTTTTGTACAGTTTTTTCTAAGTTTCTAAGGAATTCTTGCCTTTATTGTGATACCACAGTGAGAGAGACAGGAAAGTCAGGGAGAGAGAGACAGGATGACGCGCAGCAAAGGTCCATGGGCTGGACCCAAAACCATGGCTGTTGAGGTTAGGACATGCGCCCAGCCAAGTGCTACCAAGGCTCCCCAAACCATTAGCACTTTGATTTCAAATAATTGAATGTAGTGTTTTTCAAAATCAGAGGGAAATTCTATTTATATTGTTTATATGTGTGTCAGCAGGACTTGGCCAAGACTTCACATGTGCCAATACATCCTGAATGTGCCCGTGCCATAAACCAGTAAAGGGTCTCATCTTGCTTTAGGTTAAAGTTAATGCCACAGTTTTGGCACCGTGAGACATACTCCTCAGATGCCATGATGTCCCAGTGTAATTTTATATATATATATATATATATATATATATATATATATTATCTCTAGTGAGTGAGTTGCCAGCTTTCGTTGTATAGGTTACAGAGCAGGCACGCTAGGAGCGATCTAGTTACCACTGCCTGTGTGTGTGTAGTGTGTGTGTGGCGTGGTGTTGAGAAAGAAGGGTGGGGAGGGGCAGGGGGTGCGTTTGTTGAGTGGAAAATGGCCTCTAAAGCTCCTCTACTCACCTTTCGCAGTGACAACATTTAGCACGGTGTGCCGACCCCCCCCACTACCCTCCCATACCCACTCACCACCCTGTGCTCTCTCGCCACCTCTCCCCCCTCATCCATATTTCCTTTTTAAGGCTTCACAACCTGTTTTAGGAGTGATAGAAGGATAAAGTGATTTTGCAGGAGTAAATGCCCTTCAACAGATGGTCAGACATGACAGGGGATAGTGGGTGGTGGTGGTGGTGGTGGTTTACAGTTGGGGTCTTGGTCCAGTTCCCACTGCGGCCGAATGTGACAAAATGCAAAGTGGAATTCGCCGGCCCCTCCAGTCCAGAATTGGCCCATGGAAAGAGCATGTGAGAGGCACGATGGCATGTCCTTCGCGGTCCGGGCGAGTTTGGGTGACAGCTGCGATGTTTATAGGCCAGCTTCGATGACAGTCGGGGAGGGGGGGGGGTGGCTCGGATCTTTTCAGAAAGGAATTAGGTTTGTCATCAGATTCTAAAATCCCTCTGATTTATGACATTTCCACTCCTGTTTTCCCCTCTACCCCTTTGACCCCCACCGACAAACGCCCAGCGGGGAGACGATGACATTCGGCAAAATTGTTTGTTTGTTTACCTCTTACTTTCATCACAAAGGATCGATTTCCCACCCACACCAACATGCACCATGCAGCTACATCCATACCATGTCTTCCTGCAGTGTGTTACTTTGTTGGGAAAGCATGGTAAAGTGATAATGACTCTGATTTATTACACTTTCATGAAACCATTTTTTAGTCTAATGTAGCTGGGGCTTTTTGGTGAACTTTATCTTGTTGCTCTCTTAGTGAAAATATTTCACTCACAACCATTGGTCAATGGTGTGTGCAGACCAACAAGCCAAAAATAAAAGTCTTTGGAGATCCCGTCCTCTTTCCCATGCCTTTGCTAAGATTCATTATTTACGTATATTTGCGACATTTTTAAAATCATACTATGTAATGTGATTACAAATATAAATCTGTATCTGAACTTTACTAAAGTTTTTCCTAGTTTCTACATTAGTGTAGACTAACATTTAGAGGTTGAAAGTTGTGCAACAAGTTATTACTGTTAGCAGGAATGTTCGTAGACGTTGACATTTTCACATGCAGGGCTGTAGTTCTTTAACCGACCTTCAACTCTTTCTGCAAATAAATGCAAATGTACAATTGATCCCCTTTCGTCTGTCCTTTGTTTAAAAGGGGAGGTCAGAAGTCAGCTGAAGAGCATCTTTGGGAGGGAATCAGTGATGTCATCACTTCAGCAAGACAGATGTTTTGTCTCTATGGATGTCTTTATGTGGCAAAATGATCAAACCTTGAACATTTTTCTGGTTTGCCTGATCATTTTTACATTGAGTGCCATTTAAAAAAAATTCTGCACATGCCAAAACTTAATCACTTGGTTGGAGTGGACACAGATCTGTGACACATCCATCCACGACCCTAACCTCAACATTCTTACTCTCTGCCATGTAACATAAGAACATTAGACAGAAATCTTAAGGTGCAGCATCATCCAATGTGCGCTTTGTGCACGAGTACCAAGATTCATGAGGTCAAGCAGCATCTGTGTTTTGTGTTGTAGGTAGATGAATCATCAGTTTCGCCCCTACAAAAACCCTTGCTGTATAAGTGAGAATAGAGCAGAGGCAACAATAACTACTGTGTGTATGTGGAGTCCATTTCTGTGTACAGTTCTGTGCATGAGTAAGTTCATTATGACGAGCTGTGACGACTTATTCTGTGATGAGCAAAGTTTCCTTTTCAATAGCCTCTGGTCTCTCTGATTCACCCAACCCCCACCCACTACCCGTATCACCCAATTAAAAGAGCTTATCTCAACCTATCATTTACATGGAAACCTCCTTTGATAAACAGACTGATTTAGAGATTACGTCTAGAGCAATGTCTCAGTTAACCAGGGAATGAAATGACAAAATATCACGCCTGACAACCAATTAATGGAGAGATTATATGTGGAACATCTCTTTTAATACCAGGAGGCTGTGCAGTGCAGTTATGTAGGGTGGCAGTTTTAGCGGAGGTGCCCAGCCAGATCACCACAGAGTCGGTGGGGGGTTATTTTAGGAAGCACCAATTTGGGAATAACTGAAATTTTGGTTTCACAATGAAGTTAAGGCTGGGATCAGAGATAGAGGTTCTCCCTACCTTATGTAAAGTCAAATCATCAGGTTCATTTTCTGTTTGATCTTTGCAAAACATAACAATACACATGTATCTAAGTCCAACTCTTTATCATTACCCAATTCTTTTATATAATATTTTCAGTTTTTATTGGCTGGAAAGCAATTCAAGCAACAACTGATTCTTTTTGTTTCAATAATGCAGATCTAGTGTTTTAATGCCAAGATTATCATTGTTTTTTTGATGCAATATTCACCCAGGTGTCTGTAATCAACAATTCTATTTGCATGCACTTCTACAGCCTCGTCTGTGGAACTCTAAACCCTCTGTTTGTTGGCAAAAACTTGTATTCTTCAAATAAAATATGAGAGGGGTCTGTTGTAATATTACCAGTCAGAGACATCATAAGCAGTTTGAAAACTTGACTTGAGTGTTTCACCCTCAGTCATTGAGCAGTCTGCTAGCTTAAAGCTGAACAGAGACGCGACACTACCTTGCACTCTACCTTTTGGAAAAAAAAGAAGCTGTGTGTTTGCTCCAAATGACCTCAGTCTCCTCAGAAAGAAAATACGTTGTTGTACCTTAATTAATACAGATGATATCTAGAGTCGATATTGGCCCCTACATTCATCAAGGAATGCTAGTGTTGCTCCGTGTCTGCTGGGTGTGTGAATTGTCAAGTGTTTGCAAATACACTGCTACTACTTAATGAGATAATAGTACCCCATTGTATGCTGCCCCCCAAGGCAAATAATGCAGCTTTATAATGAAGTATTTAAGAGCTTATCACCAGCCTTTGCAACAGATGCATCAGCTCACCGAGAATCATTTCAGATTTTTTCTCTTTCTGTGAGACACAAGGGCGGGAACTGGAAACTTTAAGTTTGATCCTTAATGATGATCCTGATAAAGGCCACAGATTAAAAATCACTGGTTTGTTTGTAATACCAAATTTATTGTTCAATCTTTGATACTTAAATCTCTAACTGCCTGAAAAAAACTTCACTGCTTTGTTTTCTTGTATTCCGCACTTTTGTGGAGGAAATGGTGGTGATGGCCGGGAGAGATGAAAATAAGGATTGGATTTGATTTGCCATTTCCAACATTTCTGCTACATCAGTAAAAGTTTAAGCAGCATGGGGAACTTATCAGTATTTGCAGTGCTGCTGTATTTCAAAAGGAAATCAAGCTGGGCGGCATTTCCTCACATCTTAAAAAAATGACACCAAGCTATGTGACACTTCCCCTCTCCTTATCATGGGAATTTATAAGCTCTCCTCCACGCCAGGTGCTCCAACTGGGGAATGTAGACACACACACACACACACACACACACACACACACACACACACACACACACACACACACACACATCCACATACACTCACAGTGCAGACGTGTGTCATTCACATGAATCCTCAAATTAAAACACATATTTACAGCCTCAGACCAACACACACATAGGTGCAGATGTCAAAGCCAATAAGTTCACCAATGATTCAGTGATCGAGTCTCCTCAGCAGTGATGAGCCTGATCATTCAGACTGGTGCAAGTTGTGGAAATCTGAAAATTTGATTTTAGTTAAAATCCTACAGTCATCCCTCCTGCAGTTATTAATGACACTGTAATTGATGACAAGCTGACTTTCGAGCTTCAAGTGGATGCTGTGTGTAGAAAAGCCCATCAGCGCATACTGTTGTTGTAAGCTTTGAAATTCTACTGTTCTCCTCCTTCATCGGCTTGTATGGGTTACTTAACCTCAAAAATATAAAACAATTTGCAGGATATCGTTGAAGTGTGCTGGCATGACCTTGAATGACTTAAGTCATTTGTACAAGGAAAGGACTTTGCAGAAGGCCCAGTCAGTCCTGGCTGATCCCAGCCACCCCCTGTTCAAGGAGTTTAAGTTGCTCCTGTCTGGCTGCAGACTTGAGTATTCATTAATCCCGGCTACCATTGGCTTTTTAATAACTGTGATTTTTTTTTTTGTTGTATTTATTGTTTGTCTGATGGTTGTGTGGTTACTTCTATCCTTTCCTTGACCTTGATGATTCTTCACATGTGCAACTTTAAATATACATTACCTTCTCAGTGCATACACGTACAAATATTCACACATACACCAGTGCGCTAATCTGTGTCCCAGCGGAAAGGCCCATTGTTCTTCCAGCTCCCACCACCCTGATTCTCCATTCTCTCTCGTCCTGCTGTTAACGGAGAGTATTTCACAAGCTGTAAATTCACAGCAGATATAAATCACAGAGGGCACAGTGGGCTCAGGGGGACCCATGACAGGATCTGCAGACTTTTGCCCCAGGGGTCACTGGTGCTATTCCAAACCCAGTCAAGCTCTTCAACTACTGATGGGAAGACGAGGAGTGTGGGGGAGAGTGGAGGGGTTGTAGGAGGGGAGTCAGACAGGTCCACCACACTGGGGAAGATACATTTCAACAAGTAGTTTAGTCCAGTAGACTGCAAAAGTGATTCTATGAGTACTTTGTCATGTCCCCTGAGAAATTCTATCTTATCAAGTCATTGTGGTCTCTTGTTGAGCTTTATTTATTTAAAAAAGAAGGGAAAAAAAAAACCTTCCAATGCAAATTGAATTTTCTAATATTTTTTCTTATCCTCACTCATCCCTAACCAGAACTTGTGTTGAAATCAGTGAGCTAAAAGAAAATTGAATAATCGTTAAGTGCAGCCCTACTGATTATTACAAATAATCGGAGTATAGGTGTACATGTAAATGTATCCACAACCAGAGCAAAAATGAAACTTACTACAAGTGAACTTTATGAGACAACAGACAAAATAGTTAAGGGAAATAAGGCTGTGTCATTGTGTGTCTACCACCTACATATGTTGTTTACCAGAACACTGGGCATGACAGGGCATTATGCAAAGATGGCAGACTGGCAGACTGAAGGGAAGTAAACTAAAAAAACTAAAAGGAAAGGATATATTGATAAGGTTGGGCAGTCAAGTTAAGTCACAGAAATAAACTGATGCAGTGCTGCTTTAAGTGCTTTAATATGGTACAAACACCAAAGTTGGTCAACTCTGGAAGGACAAGGACATCACACAGATAAAGTTACAGGTCTAGAGTCAGATTTGTTTTGAATCTGTAACCTGGCAAGGTGACAGGTAACTACAACTCTGTCCAATGAATAAGCTGTCTGTGAGCCCATGTGGAACCAAATACAGAAAGTAAGCCTTCCATCTATGGTTCAGACCAAAGAAAACAAACTGAAGCTGTGATCAGATCCCAGCAGACGTTTGGGATTGTCCAAGGCTTGATGGCCGGGCACGTGGTTTGAAGGCTGAGGTTTGTTTTCCCCAAAACCCCTGTGTTGCAACAGGATGCCCTGTCCTCCCTCCCTCCACCTGATCTGCTCCTCTCCCACTGATCCATCATCAGATGACAGTATGTGTCCGTAGCTGAATTTCTGCTCCACAAATAGCCCAGCCAGACAAGCCTCACTTTTTTGAGCCTCTGCAATCTCCTGCTATCTACAGTAAGTCATGCGTTATGTGTGCTGGTCTGTGAACAAACTCGGCCTGCAGGCGAGCATGGCGACCCCCGTCGCTGCCCTTGCCAACCCCCCATGCCAGGATATTTTAGGCCCACAACCCCCTGCTTTCAACTCTGTCTGTCCTCCCCTCTCTTTCTCCTATTTCTCCCTATTCATGGTATCTCTCTCCCTCCTCTGTTGTTCCCCCTCGTCATTAATCATCTGTCTGCTGGAGGTGAAAAAAACAAACAGTACCCCCTCTAGGACACAAGGGGCAATTTTCGAGTGGTGGCAACAAGTTTGCGACTTTTCAAAAATATTCTTTCCTCAGTGGGAGGTTTCAGTCTGCTATGAATATGCTAGCTGACAAAAGTTAGCACTCAGCGGAGTCTGTCAGTAACCTCAGCCCCTGTCTGACGGAGAGACATCCACACCAACAATTAGAACTTAATAAATCAGTTCCCCGTTTTAACACCTTGATTCTCCACGCCAAGGGGTGCCTCTGGAGCGTGATGGTCTTGGTTGGAGATGTTTTCTTTGCTAATTAACGGTTCAGGCGGGTGGGGCAAGAGCAGAGTAGACTTTGTCTGAGTGAAAGTTTTAGGATTGTTAGAATGTTAAGGGAAGTTCTTTTTGAAAATATTACTATAAATTAAATTTAATAAAAGTTAAAAATACTGCCACTATAATAAGGAAAAATTATTTAAATCCTGAAAAAATTATATTCATTTTTAATGAGTTCAATACAATCCCCAAAGTGCCCTCGGCTTTTAAATAGTTTTAAAGTGATATTCCACCCAAAATCATTCGATCTTAAAAGACAGTGATATTGTGAAATGGAAGCTGTGCATTTGGCTTTACTTTGGAAAAATAATTACTATTGAGAGCAATGGATTGTGTTGCAGGAGTGGTTTGATGAGTTTCAGTGGATGTTTTAATATCTAGACATATCTAAGCTGCTACATGCTGCTCTTCTGTGAGCAAATTAGAAACTTGTCACAATCACTTTTTAAGAGTATTCCTTTAGTTTTACCGTGATCTCTGTTTCTCCAGCATGAGATAAATGCTCATCTGTTGCTAAGAGGACACAAGGACAGTTACGTGTGTGTGTGTGTGTGTGTGTGTGTGTGTGTGTGTGTGTGTGTGTGTGTGTGTGTGTGTGTGTAGGGAGGGGGTGAGTGGGAAGAACACTTGTGCGACAGGCAATTTGTCTCTGTCTAAAGAATGTGACTGTGACCCCGGGATGAAGGTGAGCATGTTGGGGTGTGTGTGTGTGTGTCAGTACTTTCTGCGTACAGAAGCAGGTGCTCAGTTATTGTGCACAATAATGACAGACAGTAAGTCATATCTGTTTAGAGGCAGTTCTTTAATGTACCATTGAGACTACACTATATTGGGTGAGAAGCAATGAGGCCTAGAGTTTCTATTTGCACCTGGGTGAAAATAGTTGCACAGGAGCTATTTGGCTATTTACACAGGTCTGCAATTCACCATTTAATAAGTGCCATTCGCTAGGTGGTTTTATTAATGTCTGCCGCTGCCAGACACAGGTGTAAAGTTGGGCATTTTAACATGGGAATCTATGGGGATTGACTCGCTTTTGAAGCCAGACTCAAGCAACCATTTGAAGAAACTGCAGTTTTTGGTACTTCCGTGTTGGCTTCATTTTTCAGCCTTGGAGGTTGCACACACACAAGCACATTAACAACGGACATGTCTGTCGATTGGCTAAAAACACCAACGCATACCTTTTTATTTGCATATAAAGCAGGGAAGTGAGATCCGATCACAGGTGGTCAATCAAGATGCATGTGGAGACCCATTTTAAAGCCAGGTGTGAACTGACGAACTGAGAGCTGTCCACTTGTGATCGGATCACCCGAGACGGATGTTAATACCAGGTCTGAACATGGCCTATCAAACTGTGGTGGGACAAATCAATAATCAGTAGAGTAGGCTAAAAGAATGTGGACACATATGGCCCAGACCACCTGCGAATGTGATCAGATCTCAAATGTGTTCCTCAATGCATTGTCAAGACAATATTTGACTTGTTTTCACAATAATGTAGTTATTTCTTATTTGTAGTATTAAATTTATTCTGAATTTAATTTGCCTGCCACAGTTTAATGTATATAACCGCATATAACTGTTTGCAACATGCAAACACACACACACACACACACACACACACACACACACACACAAACACACACGAAGAGACACTCTCGCTTTTTTGGTCACTCCTCTTTCTCTCTCGTCATAGGGTAACGTAACATTAACGTAACACAAAGGTGTAGTACTGCCAGAGCCATTGGAAAATATTGGCAGTTAATTCTGTTCCATTAGATGTTGGGTGGAAACAAGGTGTACAGTATTTGAATCAGGACAGAGACATTAAAAGAATGAAAGAAAATGAGGAGATGTTTTTCCTAACTTTTTCTAAGCTTTATAAAAAGTTTTCCAAACACTTGCCTGTTGTTCTCTCTTTGCAAAAGGTCTACTTGTACACAGGAAGTAATGTATTTCATGGCTATGACTTGTTTTGAATAAAATGGGGAACAGGTGCATGTATCATAACCCACGTTCAGCTTTGTTAGGCCATGATCTTGGACAAAGGTGACTATCAGATGGATAATCAGATGACTTTTAAACCTGAACAGACACGTTCACAGGCAAGAGGTAGAATTCATGAAACAGATCAAAAGCAATTATCTCTTTGTGGTATTTATTGGAGATATGATGAAATTAGTGATTCATGTGAGGACATAAGTTTAAGTCAGAAGTAATTTCAATTAAAGGATATTTTATTTAAGTTTTGAATGAATTCATATTTCTTGAGCTAGTCAATGAGATTTTTAATTAATCAACAATGAGTTAAAACCACTCCTTGCTGTAGTTTGAAGTGTAGAAAGTTATGTAACTGGGGCTGATGGCAAGTAATCATGGATATTAAGTCAGAATTTAGGTCATCATTTTTATTGTCCGTAAATAAGCTATAATTTTTTGTTTTAACTTCCCACCTCTTGTTGAATGATGCACATCTAGGTCACTGCCGTCGATACACACTTGTTTTTCACAATATTAGTTCTATAATAAAAACTAATAGAGGTAATTTTTAGGTATTGTATGGTCATGCTTTAATGCCAGTAAGGTTCCATTAATATTACAACGACATTTCACACATCAACTGACTATCTTGGCCGACGTCACCACCCATCTAATTTTTTATTAGCTTAAATGTTTGGTTGACTGCTACAACATAAGAAGGTCTAGTGAAACCTAAACCTCCTCCCAAACACCACCTCTCGTTCTCACTTGGTATGCTCTGGATGATCAAGTGGAACATTCCTGCAGACTGCATTTCACTCGGTTGGCTCAGATCTGCTTTAATCACCTCAGCGATGGCTGAGCTGCAGATATAGAGTTACAGTACCAGGGAAAGGGAGAGAGAGAGTGGGAGAGATGGTGGACTTCAGAATTACTTTTCCATCATTGGACCATGCAAGGTTTCACAGGGTCAGAGTGTGTTTGTATCGGATGGCACAGGCTACACTTTTTAAAGATTTCCTTGAAATTTTTTTTATTCCATTCAATTCCATTTTAAGTTTTGAAACAAAGACAAACAAGGCCACGAAATAAACATCAAAATAAGTTTTGTCACTGCCTACCAAAACGACCATTGTGATTTATTTATTTTATTTTTTTGCCTTGTTACGGCCTCCAAGAATAAAGCTCAAAAGGGGCAGGAGGCTGCAACATATATAAAAAAGACACCAGACAAGAATAACATTTCACCCAAGCTTTATTGAAATATCCCCAAAATTATTCATAGTTTATCAACCTAAACCAAAGAAAACAAAAAGGACTGGAGACCCCGGCCAAAATAAACAAAAGACAGGTAAACGCTGGGCCAACCACGCATTGGGCCGTTGCTCCCAGCGCTTCCTTCTAAACTACCTAAACCCAACTTAACCTAAAACAAAAGATGAATAACATGACTACCGGTAATCTCCAGCCCGAAAGAAAGTAAACTAAAATAACAAAACCCCACCGCACCTAAGTGTGCGTGGAGGAACGAACCCTGCTTGGAGAAGGTAGAGAGGACAAAAGAACCCTCACCCAGGTCTGTCTGTCTGTCTGTCTGTCTGTCCGTCCGTCCGTCCGTCCGTCCGTCCGTCCGTCCGTCCGTCCGTCCGTCCGTCTCCTCCTATTGTCTCTGCACTCTTCGCCCCTTTTATCCCTTCCCTCTGTCCCCGAGTGCCGATTGCACCCAGGTGTGCACCAGGAAGAGGGAACTGGGAGGCAAGTATAGCCGCGAGAGAGGACAGGACACCAAAACCACACACACTGCAACATTAGCATTAATTTGAAGTCATTTTACAACCACTTTAAAATAAATCTACATAAGTCTAATATCCACTCTTCTCCTTGCTGTGGTTTGGTCTCGCAACCCTTGAGGATAAAATCCAGGTCTGAGCTGCTAAATCTTCCACTATGTTCACCAGCTGGTCACCTACTTTGTCTCTCTACTGTTTGGTACTGGGCAAGTGGTGTACAGTGGGTTTATCTGAACTTTTCAGATCAAAACAGTTTCCTGTTGCAGGTAGAGTAGTTAGAACAAAGCAATAGATTTGCAGGGTGTAAAACAAAAACAGTGTGGTGAAAGAATGCTGTAGAGTCCTCTGTTCACTCTGATTGTGTTTGTGGTGGAAAAAAACTACCTGGTTAAGGTTAGGTAAAGATCATAGTCATGGTTAAAAGAAACCAGTGTTAACAGTTGGCTGGAGATGGGCTGCAAACTGTAGTTTTCCATGTCAAAATAACATAGATTTGTGATGTTGGAACATTGTTTGGCTCCCTTCTTGTTCCTAACAGAAAACAGTAATTCATGTGTCCTTTTCAGGCAGACATACTGTAGACAGGTCCTAAGTGTGTGAGCAAATGATCAAGGATGTCTTTTTTCTGGTGAGGACACTTTTATAAATACTGAGGCCATAAATCCATATCTCCAACTTGTTTGCCATGTAAACAGCTGATAAAGTGGGAAGCTGCTTATGTTTTCTGGGAGAAGCTTAGCGATATGAATAGCATGTATGCTAGCTCAGCCAAGGCTCCATGTTCTGCTATCAAACTACAAGAGGACCCCCCTCCGATTTGAGAACAGATCTCATCCATCTATAGTGGATTTTATGCCTGTTGGTGCTGTAAAACTAGTCATCTGTGCATATAATGTAATATTATACACTATTCCTCTCTCTCCACTCCCCCTCCTCCCTCAGCGCTTCTGTCATAGCGCCATGGGCCCGATCGTTTACACCGCTCATACTCTGTGTCACCAGGTCATTACGATTATTTCAGACAACCACCAATTAGCTGGCTTCTAGTTAATCAGCACTTTCCCTGAATCCACATGTCACACTGGTTCACTCTATCACCACTGTGGAGCAGGACCAGTGATTTTATGATTGTCAACTGAATAGCATGCAATCCATCTTTGTTCATTTGGAAAGCATCCTAATGGGGCTGGCTGTACTGCAGTGCTATTCTCTCTGTCCTTGCTGGTGTGAACATGCTATTTTTGATTTGGCTATCATTTTA
This sequence comes from Seriola lalandi dorsalis, assembly GCF_002814215.2. Classification (NCBI taxonomy): domain Eukaryota; kingdom Metazoa; phylum Chordata; class Actinopteri; order Carangiformes; family Carangidae; genus Seriola; species Seriola lalandi. Next base: position 140,241 of record NW_019524465.1, on the reverse strand, counting down.
TTTTGGGTAACTTTTGATATCACAGACCACTTTGTGTATATTGTATGTACAGTAGTGCATTTCTGTCTAATACGTCATTATCTGTAGTATTATTTACAAACTATACTATTTAGTTGTTTCCTGTATTTTAAGTGTCCTGCCTGGCATTGAAAAGTTCATCGTTAATGACGTTTAAGCTCCTGTCAGAATTAAGCTGTGAACAGCTGCCAATTCATCAGTCAATACACATTTAGATTCTATGCTCATTTTAGTGAAGAGCTAATTTCATTAAAGAATTTGCATAGTTTTATGTTAAAAAAAAACAGGTTTTTAACTGGCTATATATTTGGTTAACTATATTCTCTCGAATAAAGCTTTCACATTATTATTTACACAAACCTGAAAGTTACATGAAGTAAATAAAATCACCTACACAGTGCTGTTTAAAGCTAAAAAGAAGTCATATGATGTGTTGTAGTTGCAGGGTATGACCAACATACCGTGATAACAATTGGTAGTTTTATCTATGGGCAATCTAGCAGCCAATTACAGCATTTATTAGCATTAGTGGATCTAATTTCTAATCCTGCTAGAATCACTGTCCAACATATGTCAGAACTCTGCCGTACACAATGAGCCCTATACATTAACACATAGCAGCCTGCTTAACAATAATTCTAGATGCGAGTGAGTTGGCTCGACGTACAGAAGTGTTTGTACCCAGATGAAAGAGAAGGAGACCAAAGTAGTTCACGATTTGATCACTCCATCAGTGAAAATAGCTTGCTATGCTAATCATTTCAGAAGACATGATATGAGACCATGCTGACTGATGAATAGTGTTGTCTGTAATTATATCTAAATTGATTTATGGGGATACATTTCCAGAACGCTTTGGCTGCATGTAAGGTTGCACCTGTTCAGCCGGATGGAGATATAGATAGACCACAAGGTACAGAACATATGTACAATGCACATGTTATATAAATAGAAAGACCACATAGTAATACAGCTTACAGTTGAAGTGAAAAGTCATTTCATTTATATGACCACCTCTTTGCAATCTGTGCTTCAATATACGTTAACTTTGCAGCGTCAGGTATCGGCTTCATGATACTCTTACTCACTGGACATATAATTTTAGTGGAAATATTTTGAAAATTTGATTCATATATTCAATAATAAATTGACAAATCAGATTTTAAATCGACTCTCTCCCTTTTTCTGAAGCAGACAGTCCATCAAAATTCAGTAATTTAAGCCGTTTTATTATTTTTTCAATGTGGTATCAATACAACAATAAATCTTTTATCTTTTGTATATTTATTTCACATTTCATTTGCAATGTTTAGTGAAGCAACTTATAAACTGATGAGAGATTAACTGTGCTGACTTGGCGTGTTCCAGGACGCAGCAAAGTTTGTTACTTCATTCTCGGTCAGTTGCATTTTAATACTGCGCTGTCGGGGCTGTTCACGGGGTCAGTGCAACCTTTCCCGTCATTGAGTCACTTCTTGGTTTTAGTGGAGGGCAAATTACAGCAGGGTGGGCTTTTCACATTAAAGACCAGTGGAAATCTAAAAGCAGGATGGGGTAGCGAACCATCGGCATGCGGGTGGGCAGCCGCTGCATGTTCCAGATATCGTCACATCACATGAAGATTCCTCACCGCATACATCAATCTCTCACCAGGACGGACGACTGTGACCCAGAGTCCACCATTGTGTGCTTCTACATGTGTACAGTGTGTATCAGCAGGAGGGGGTGTGAGTGTGTCTGACAAGTGGATACACAATTGTGTTTTGTCATGTTTTTGAGCATTAATTGAGCATTATTTGTTGTTTTTGAAGTGCAATGTTCAGTTCTATTCAGGACCTTGTGACTGCTGCTAATGCTGTCACCTCAGAGTTGCACTAGACAAATATTTCAAGTAAAAATGCACCTGTTCCATCATCTCAAATTACAAATTAGTACTGCAAGAAACAGGAACTTCCCATGTGCACTAACTTTTCCTAAAGAAGATGAACTAAAGTTAAATAAATTTGCAGCTCTCTTATTTATACCTTTTCTTTTCTGCTTCTATCTTAAGTAGGAATTCCTCCTATCCACTTTAATCACTCGGATGTTGGCTCAACTTCTGTCAACCAATTATGTTGTTGCACACAGTTTAAAAAACAGATCTCTTCCGGGCTGCTTTATTTTTCAGTGTGAAACTGATGTGAACCATTTCCACCTACCTCCAGTGTCCGTTAGTGCCAGACAAAATGTGATCCTGCTCCAGGTCCAGTCCAGAACCTCCCCAGTAATCCTGGGGAGGTGACAAATTAATTAGATAAATGAGGGAATATCCTTTGGAAAGATCATGTTCATCACTACGATAGACCTCCAGAGATTTGGAGAATCTATGCCATAAGGCATTTAAGCTGTTATTTGGACCACCACCTTACCGAGAAAGTTAATAGTTTTTTGTCACCTCTTTAGTTAGAAGCTCAGTATTCTTCAAATCTTCATCACCACCAGTGTCTATCCTTTTAGGGACATTCCTGTGTGGCTCCACCATTATGATCCTATGAAAATTATACCGGTATGGAGATTTAGAAAGTTTTATATACTGTGTGTCTTCAGCTTTTACTACAGTATATTGTGCTCTCTTCTTGTCTTTGCTTGAGCCTTGTCTTTGCTTTTCATTGATATCAGCCACCATAAACCAGCAGGCTTAGCAAACATGAGTTTAGGGATGTGTTATTACAGCATTCTGGGGTATTTTAGTTCAGATATATTAAACAAATATCTCTCACTGCTGATTTTTTGACATTACCTATAGGAGCACCTACACTTTTCAAGCTCCTCCCCTCTAAAATTCACACAATTATATGCATTCACACCTGAGATCTGCCACAGTCTCCCTCTGTTAGCCCCTGAGCCACTGTGGGTTCATTAATTTCCCCCATCCCGCTGTTATCCATCAACATTTCTCTGCTTTTCAATGGTCAGCCCTTTGGTCACAAGCCTGCCTCTCTAACCTTTAGGATACCACTGCTGCCCCCCAACTTTTCAGTCTCAGCGAGCCGCAGCATAGGAATGCGAAAGTCAAATAAAAGTGCCGAGGAATCAGAGAGCTGGGTTGTGGGAGGAGGTGCGTAAAAAAAGCGCAGCACCAAAGTTCACCCTGTTTTGGCCAGAGATACACTCAGAGATATCCAGCGCCAGAGATTACATCTTTTTCAAAGTAAATAAATGGAATTATGATGTTTTTCTTGGCTGTCCACATTGTTTATAAAAAAGCAGAGAGAGCAGTCCGTTCACACTTTAGGTGATAACTACAGTGGGTCTTTGTGAAGGCCAAGTGCTGGCCCAGGCATGATAGTTTACTTTGGAGGCTAAAATTGAGCTCAACTTTGTGTGCAAAGTTGTCAGGATTTGTAGCTTTTTTTACACAGCATAACCCGTTTGTGAACTTGTCTTTGTGTGTGCATAGTGTGAAGTTAGCTTGTGTGTGTCAGCATTTGAGCATGTGAATAGAAATTGTATTTTATAGATTGTAAGGGAGATTGTTTTTATGAGTAAGAACATGTGGGTTTTTTTTTTCTAGAAAAAACAAGCCTGACTCTGGCAGGACGCTGGCTGAATGATGGATGTATTTCTGAAACAGTACAGAAAAGACCTGAGTTGATACCATTACAAAATGCTTACTAAGAGTAATTCAGTAGTGATTCCAGTAGTTGTATATATTCAGCCAGCAGAGGTAGCCAATAGTTGACTTAAATATCCAACTGTGATCTAAATCTGTTCTGATTTAGCTCAGAGTTACAGCATTTGTTTTTTCCCGGTGCAGCGGTGCAGTGGCTCCTTCCACACCTGTAGATAGGCTACTGTCACCACCGCAGGCCCTGCTCATCTTTCCAGTGATTGGACCATGCCATGCCTCTACGGCTGTTTACACAGAAAGTCTCTGATAAGAACTGACAGGTCAATAAAAGCAGAAATATCATCAGCGTCATCATTAACCATGGCTCTGGCAGCTGCCAAAATATCCCACAATCATGTTGGCCGGCTCCTCTCCAAACATCACCGCCCGTCTTTTTTAGAAAGGTGCTAATTTTATGACCCCGCAACACTTAAACCCGCAGATGCGATAAACAGCTCAGTGCCAATACACCCGATTGGGAAGAAAAAAAAAAAAAAAACTTTTCCCAGATTACTGTGATTCTGGTTCCGGTGATGCTGACATGGGTGCCTGAGCAGCCTCCCACATATCACCCTGTCAATGACTGATAACTGAGTGCCCAGACCAACTCAGTACTGTCTCTCAACACCCTAATACATCGAGGTGTTTACTGACAGACTTCACACGTGTATTACAGTAGGTCACACTGCTGTAGCAGCCCACTCTCGCAGCACTCTTACTATGAGCACACACTTATACTCCTGATAATCTTCAAATGTGTACACACCCAACTTTATTTCTTCTTTCCTCTAATACCAGAGCAGCTGAAGCACAGACCAACATGCAGGCTGAGGATTTTGATGTTGTGACAACTTAAAGAAAAGTGAATCTATCTACTACGAAAATAAGTGTGAATCTCTTATGAATATCTAATAAATGAAAAGCATTTTAGTATTTAATACCTTTTTTTTTTTTTTAAATTTAAAGTGATTATATTTTAAAATGTAATAACACTAATGCAAACCACTCCACCTGTGTTAAAGAAATGCCAATTGATTTAAGAAAGAATCTGCAAGATTTGCACTGAAAATGAATGATACCCTGTGCCAACATTTTTTCCATAGTTCATAAGAAAAGAAACTTTTCAGACTGCACTGTTTTGAGGTTTTTAGACTCTCCTGACAAAACAAAATTCTCCAGTACAAAACTCTCACTGGAGTAATGTCTACTATTACTACATTATTGCATGTAGTAAAAAAAGAAACCTCACAAACATCTTCTTTAACTTAAGCTTCAGATATTTTGTGCTCATGACTAACATTTATTCTCATGCCAAAAATAATGAAACCGCAAAAAACAACAAGTATTCAGCGGATCCCCCAAGAACTGTATTGTTATAAAGGGGGAAAACCAGCATTTATCGTACCATGGGACACTAAAACGCAACTCAAACTGGACATAGGAGATTCTTTTTGTATTAGTGATGTAAGTGTTCCCCAAATACTGTTACGCAATTAAAAGAAACAAAACCCTTTGTTACACTTTTTAAGCTGACCACGATCAGGCAAAAATTTCAGTTGGACCAGACAGTATTGTTCAAACTTGAAACATCCAGATTTGGAAGTCAGGTGTTGTTCAAATCCAGGGTGTTGTGGGATTCCTCGTGTCCTCCAGCAGGACAGGACACCGGGCAAATTCTCCTGTTCTGTCAGGCAGGCCGGCTGGTTGGTTGAGATGACGTTGTTTTGTTGCTGTCTGAACCGTTTGATGTTCTATTTCTGCACACACTTGAAAGACCTCTCTGTCACATTAATCAGGGTGGCAGCGAATGCCAAGCAGTGTTTTCTGTCAATCCAGAAGCCTCTGCCGACACCGGCGGCGATTTATTGGGAAAAAAAGCGGCTATATTTGTAGCCGCAACCTTTCGCTGGACCTCACCAGCTGATGTCAATTAATTATTTGTCCCCTAAATCTAATACTTTTTCCCTGTGCCAAAACTGTGGGCATGGAGAATCAAGATCCCCACACTTACACACACTCATATAGACATAAACACACATACACACTCATAAAAACTCAGATGTAAGTGCACACAAACAAACACACTAGCAGATGCCGTCTCTTACAGACGGTCAGTGCGGAAAATCAGACACTCCATCCATCTGCTTATGTTATTCCTAGCAACCAAAGTTATGTTGCTACGGTAAAGATCTCCCCACATGAACTTGTCAATCAAACTGCAGCGACTTAATGTTTTTATTATTTTGTTTTTTCCCCTATTCGTCTTGCTACCCTCATTTCAATTCTTGTCTATTCCCACATTGAGGTTTCCCTGCCTCACCAGGTCAGCAGTGTTTATCCTTTTGCAGCTTTGCTCTGCTTACTATAGATACCTCTGCTCTCATTAAATCATGGCTGTGAATCAGAGAGAATTAAAGCAAAAGAGGAAGAATATAATGTTCTTGAGACCGAAGGCCAGCAACATGTCAAAGTTTCTGAATGAATAATAGCTTTCGTCTATAACATAAGGAATGATTATAGTTATGCACGTCCCATGGGTGCTGATGAATAGTGTCACAGTGCTGAATTGATCAAAACTTGCGTGTAACAAACAGTGAAAAGGTGCTCTGTACAAGTTGTACGTCATGGTGGGTAAAAACCACATCTGTTTAGACAAATGTGTGATTTAGTGTTGTGGGTTTAAGGGAGAAAAGCCAGGAAAACTTGATAAACCACACAAATCCACCATAACCGCAGAAAGCCTCCGTAAACTAGAGTAATGCCCAAATGAAGTGTGAGAAAAAGGAGGAAAAGAATGACTTTGTAATACCTTTAACGACACGGTTTACTCTAGGATGAGTGTCGTGTTTCCTCGGAAATATTGCCGCGTCCGAAATGCGGGGTGGCATTTGTCTCATTTTGCACGCTGACTTACGCTTCGGTATTACACTGGAAATAGTTATGCTTGGATTTCAAGCTGTTGCGCTATTGCACTGACCTTCTTTTCCCTTCCATTAAAAATATACTGCAGTCCCATAGTATGTGTTTATTGGCAAGGGAGGAGCAGTTACTATTTTTATTTAAGACATTTCACAGTACAAAGATCTTGTTTTTTTTTAGTTATGATGATAATGTTGGATTATCACATGCATGACATAGACAGTTTGCTCTATTTGCAGTGGTATAAAGTAAATACAACTACAGCAAATATTTTGCTTTTAACTTGGCTACATTAATGTGACAGTTATACTGGTTACTTTGGAGAGAAAGATATTTTTTACAAACATGATAATCTTATGTCATACAGTATATCAATGTAATGATGATGAAATTGATTAGACTACACAACAATATTGTTTAAGCATGTATAAAGTGACAAAACAGGTATTTTATTTAACTTTTGATATTTGAGCACTTCTGCATTCTGACTTAAAATTTTTTTTTGAATATTCAGTGTTGGAAAGTAACTAAGTTGTCAAGTCGCATAGCGCTATATTTACAACAGAACTTTTCAAATAGAGGAGTTCTAGATTTATAAACAGAAGTACATTTAACAACATAATGGACTTAAGTACAATAATTATGATGTACTTGAACCTTTGTTTCAGCATTTAAAATTTTTACTACTTCATTCTTGATTTCGGAGAGAAATTTGTTACTTTTAACTTAAACACATTTATTTAAACAGCTGTAGTTTAATTATTTTGATTTCACATTTAAACATATGATCAGTTTATGAAATAAGATGCTGTTTTCAGTGATGTGGCTGATTAGACCTACAAGAAGTGGGAATTATTGGAAGTCATCAGTAAGAATGGTGAAGTTGTAACTCATCTTTGAAGTCCTGAAATATTATAATGTTGTACAAAATGATAACTTGCAATAAATATTTTTAAAAAATCATCTTTCAGGACTCTGAGGGCTCCAGAACACAACAGTTAAAAGGGCAATTCTGCAGAATGAGTTCTTTTAATTTAAATAAATTTTGCTGAAATTACTCATGCACTTCAAAATTACCCATAAGTAAAATATAGTTAATAATTTGGATTTGATTCATAGTGACTAATGACCTTAAATTAAGCTGGGGGAGTTGCAGCAGTGATGATGTCCTCTGCTTGATTTTTTTTTTTGTCTTGATGTGTTCCCTGGCTTAAGGAGGCAGAATACTAACAGGTGGCTAAATCATAGTGACGTTGATGGATTTCTGAGAAGGCCCAGGGAGCGACTGCACTGCCCAGTCACACCAGCAGGACGTGGACCTCAACTCGTTACGGACAAGCTGCTGACCTGTAACAACACGACCTTGCTCTTTGATTATACAACCACGACTTGACACGTATGGCCTCAGGAGGGATGTAATGGAAAAGTTCTCAGCATTTCCTGCAACACTGTTCCCACTGTAGGCACGGCTGGTGCGCATGGCGGCCTCTGCTTTCCCTTTGTAACTTCACAGACCCTGAATCTTAGCCGGTTCTATAAAACCGGTCTTTAAATGCGACGCGGGCAGCAGGTGGGGGTTCCATGCCATGCAAGGAATGCCGAGCCGGGGGAAGGACTGTGGGGGCTTAAAGATGCCCATTGGCACTGTGGAGGAGACCTCTGCGGGGTTGCCGTTTAAGGCTGCACGGTCAGTGAGAACGAAGTTCAGCTTGAAGTCTCTACATGTGAACCTGTCACTCTTGCAATCTGGAGGCTTGGCAGGGAGGAGGGGTGTGTGTATAGGGGGTGGATTTAGACCATTAGTTCTGGGCTGCCCAGGCACACACTCACATGTGTGCAGAGAGTCACTGAGGTCTTTCTGCTAATTATAGGCTGAAATCTGACAGAGAAAAATTAGAGGGAAAAAGGGACAGCTGCAAGGTCCTTTGGACGACAGAGGGAAGAAGAGAAGAGGGGGGAAGGGTTTTTGATTTCTTGCTAAATCCTCAAACCCCTTCCTTGAACCGAAAAACAAAATTCAATCATCTTGGTGTCCTCCTCGCTCTCTTATCCCCTCTCAACACGACCCCACTGCCTCCCCAGTCCTCTCAGACAAGAGGTCAGGGGTCGGTCCCAGATGGGATCACTGTGGGTTTCACGGGACGTCCCATCTTTTCCCTGAACTAATGCCATTTCCTAGGGGGAGCTTAGCCAGCAGCAAGAGAAGAAGTCTGAGACCTCCCCAGTGTGAATGTAGACAGATCAGCAAAGACTATCGTATCTCACACATACTAACACCTGTGCACACACTCAGGCTGTTGCATATTGTCTCTATCATAGGTCTGTCTTAACATGTACAAAGAAACTGAAGAACAATTGAACAAAATGAACCAAAAGTTTCGGATGGTTCTTGTAGATGTGAGCATCTTCAGTTTGTTTAGATATGAACATTCAGACCAGTTGATGTTGTGTGTTCTTCAAATTGGATACATGACATGCTTTATTCCAGAGCTGCAACTATTAAGAGAGGCTATTTTCAGGACTTCATTACCAAATGGATAAACATGGAACCCTCAGGGCCCCCAAAGATCCAATATTCATTGTGTTTCACTTGATTTGTCATACGTTACTGTGATTAAATGCAAATTTTCGGAATAAATAACCATTATTGAGTCAGTTGTTGACTACCATGTTAAGTTATGATAAAACACTTCCAACTTGAACTTTTACATTATTTAGTTTCTGTGCCAGATTCAGTGTTTAGCACGATTTAAGCTGTAATGCTATGGGCCTTTTAGGTGGTGCCTGCATGGTGTTGTGTGCCTGTCTCAAGTGCACCATACACTTTCTGCATCCTTGATTATGCGTGGCAGAGATTGTTGTTGAAGCTGTATGCGAGGTGGATGTTAGCATATCCATGAATTTGATATGTTACTACATACCAACTTAAGTAAAACTTAACGTAATTACAGGAGTAATTATTCTGGCAGACTAGACTTCAGATCAGGTACAACTTGGTTGGAGCTATGCTGAATAAAAATTTAGTCAACAAACTTCTGGAGCGAATTAGATGATGATAAAGCTCTAAATTCTCCCAACCTAACAGGTGCAACAAAACTAACAGAGGGGTCAGAGAGATGTCAGTCAAGCACAATGAGTACACACCCCCACAGTCCCTATAAGAAGTCTAATCACGCAAAGTAAGTGGGGAAAAAAAATCAAAGGCAGCACTTTGATTATGCTTGCTCTGCTTTCTAAAGTGAGTTAATAACATGCAGGTGATGAATTCAGTATTAAATCTAACAATCTAACAATCATGTACTGTAGATAGTGATGAATGAATTAGTGTTGACTGCTGTCTATGCAACTTAGATTAGGACAACAATAAGCTACATCTGAATACAGATACTTGGCTAAAACCAGGGCCTCAAGTAAATACATGTATGTATCCAGCAGGTCTTTTTTGATGCTGGTGTGGTGCCAATGAGCAGCCTCGTCTTATCAAGAGACCACAAACAAAATAGCTCATGGCTCACCTATTGTGTGATGCAAGGTCAGAGGTTATTCATAAAAAGTTTATCAAGTAGAAAAAGGTAAAGGTTGTTCGATATATTTGATATTTGTTACTGTTGTGTTTTAGTATCTTCAAAGGATAAGGATAAGATTTTGTGTTGTTTTGGTTTTTAAAAGTGAGAGCTTTATCCATTTGGATTCAGTGTATTTTGAAGATTCATAAATCTAATTAACTGCTTGTATCCTCTTCAACCACACACACACACACACACACACACACACACACACACACACACACACACACTCACACTCACACTCTGTTGGTTGGACGGCTCAGCTTCCCCCCAAAAGCCATACAAACAGTCAAAAGTCTGTTTACTGCTGGGGGGTATGTTACTCATCTCACCTTTCATAATGTGCTAGTGTGCAAAATGTTTCTCAATGTCGGTGTAATATTGTAAGATCATTATCTTGTTACAGGGGTTTCTGTGAGATCTGTGAGAATGTCATGAGCTTGCCTTACAGCTGAGGCACAGTAGCCAAGTCCAGATTGTTTCCCTCCCCGTCCTGATTGACAGGTGTCCAACAATCCCCCTGGCTTTGCGCCGGAGATCCGAAGAGGCTGAGTGGAGGCCCCTTTGCAGTCGGGGCTGACCTTGCCCCGCTCATCAATAGCATTCATTGCTCCCAAGCTGTGTGTGACAGGTGCTCAGGCCCAAACCTCTGCCCTGGCCCCCCGAACCTAAATCCTGCTCATTTTTATTGGTCCTTCTGCCTTTTCCCTCATCCCCGTTTCCTCCAGGGACATTTGGCAGTGAGGCTCAGGTCTCCTCTGGCTTAAATTAAATGCCTGTGGTTAATTAGCTGAGGTTGCTATTACCAGCAGAGGTGGAAACCCTTACCAGTGCACCCAGGCCTGGGAACATTGGGAGCTGTGTGGCCTCCTGTCTGAAAACAAGACAGCATTTGTAGTTTCTCAGTCCTGCCCCAAACCTTTAACAGGACACACTTTCTGGCATGCTCCCTCATCCTGAGTCAAACTCATCTGAAGCTCCTGCCGGCAGCAGAGAGGGCAGAAGAAGACTCACATCTCCCCCCTAGTGGCTCCCAGTGTACATGCATCCCTGTTATTCTATTGTGGTTGTCAGTCCAAAGACACCACAAGAAGAGTCATGTTTAGATATGTAGCATGACTTTTAGTCACAATATATCTGCAGTGCAATTCAATTAAATCAGCACATTTGTTTTATTCTCCAGAAAAAAATTGTTCCTAATTTTTGTGTAACTATTTATGTACATGTAGTTTGATATTTCATAATTATAAGAATTAATTAAAGGTTTATTTTTAAAATGGTGAAGAATGCAGTATGCACAAATTCCATGGCATTTGTTGACAGCAGGCATCTCATGTTCAGGCATGTGATAAGTTATTTCTAATCCTTCAGTGGAAAAAATGCAAATTTAGTATTATTAATAGTTTTTTAGTTTTTATAAGTAGTTTAGTTTTATTTTTTCCCCCATAATAATAGAGCATGAGCATGAAATGAGAACTATAATTATAAATGCAGCTCTGCCTTTTTGTGTTGGAGGACAGGTGGGATCTTTGTGGTGCCGCCTTCTGCAGCATGTGTTAATGGGTTTGAACCAGTAGCTGTATATACACAATACCTCTGCAGCCGTGTGTGCTATTTAGGGTTGTTGAACATTTTCATCCCCTCACTGTTACAACGAATGAATGCATGATGTCCATATCCCTCGTTATTCCTCTGTTACAGCCGTGGAATTTGATTCTGAATCATACCTTCATTGTTTATTTTTTATAAGATTTACAGACATTTAGAGCTGCTGGGAAAGTGTAGCCAAACAACTAAAAAATGTCTTGGCATGAATTAGGGCTTGACAAGCACATTTTAGGTTTTTGAAAGCTGATTGAAACCAATCAATCACTAAATTCTATTACTGATAACGATTTATTTTTCAGATTTACACCAGTTGTTTAAGTTCAAAACTGTATTCTTGTTAGAGTAGAAATATTCATTACAGTTAAATGTTATTTAGACTTTGGGACACTGACACACACTTTTGAAACTAAGAATAATACCACTACTAATGCAGTGTATAATATTGTATACATTTTATTATACTAAAAATATATATATATACACACACAAGTATTACTCTAGGTATTACAATTGGTATTATTCCTAACAGCAATGCTTCTGCTGCTACACATTATTGATTAGCCAAATATTTAAATAAAAGATGTGTATCACTAGGCTAATTATGCGCATGTTTCCATAATGGCTAAATTAAAATATATGATGAGGGCTCTCTAATGGGATATACCCAGTACACTGTAGCACTGATCCATTACAGTAACAACAAATAGTAATTGAACAAACTTTATTATAATAGTGTGTGTCATTCATTCTTGTCTGTTCTTTGACTGTTGTGATACTGCAGTGGTTCCTTGGTTACAAAGTGGAGCCTGTTTATCCCTAAACATGCCATATGATGTACAACATATTGGTAATGCTTGGCCTGATCACAAGGCCTCAGCACACCAGGGTTGCACTGGGAGCTTTGTCTCATGCTTTTACAATTCTTACAATGATATCCACTCAGGCGTTGACCCCCTCTACATTTATACTGCTGTGTTACAGGATTATAGGATTCACAGCAAGTGCTCATCTGAAGGGTGGAGCAGCTCTCGTCTCTGAAATCAGTGTATAGAAATCTCACTAAATAGACAAAAGTGCTGTTGTGTTTTTGCTCAGAATGTCACATTGTTTTTGTATCCTTGTCTTCCACCCATTTTACTGCCTAAATTATTTATTCCTCTATGTGCTGCTGGCTCAGGATGTCAATTTATAATGATGATCACTGCTGTGAAGTGTGTGTATATCCAGATGTCCTCTGTGTGTGTGTGTTCTGGCTGGGGTCTAAGGATCCTGCCCAGCCTCAGTGCTCCTTTACAGGCCTGGGTCTGTCTGCAGAGACACCTCCATGTCTTCCAGCTGTTAAACCTAAAATCCATCGTCGTTCTGGCCTGAGAGCACAGGAGGAAAGTTGGGATTTGTTCAACATCCTTGTCTCCCCACGTTGCTGTTCTGCAGTATTTCTCTCTTATCTTGCTGTCCCTGTCTTTTTCACCTCTGTTATAACTTCTCTTTATTTCTTTCCATCTCCTATTGTTATATTAACCTTTTCTCCCTTCTGTCCTTTTCTTCTCTCGTTTTGTTCTTATCCCGTCTTTGCTGAGGACATGTTATTTAATTTAGCCTGGAAACACCATTATAACCACCAACAGAGAGGGGATTCACCAATGATGAACTGGATACCTTGGCACAAGGTCAAATGCTGCATGCAAGTGTGTGCCTGTTTGCTTGCATGCATTACTAATTCTGCTTCCCTGGAGAGTCTTTATTTAGTGTTTAAAAACAGACATATATGCCTGAATGCATACGAAAACACACACCAATATACACTACAGTATATATTGTTTGATTGTACAAACAAAATTAGATACCATGTGTGTGTCATGTATTCTCACACTAGCACAAACCGCAGTTAGAACTGACAGGCTGCACTTTCTTTGCAAATATATCCCAAATGTGTCCAGGCTTTTCTTTCAACTTGACAGTGAGCAAACACAACTTGTACATAACTATAAATGTAAAATCAGAATTCAAGTCAGTGTCTGCTGGGGGATGATTTTCAGCCTCGTCTGTCTAAAACAAGAAATAATACAAAAAATATACTCTCATCCCACTGTAATCTCATCCTGTCTATTCAGTCTAGTGTTGGACTGGCCATTGGTTATACCAAATCTAGCAGCAGGTCACTGTGAACAGGTTCTGGGAAAGTTTATGATTTGGTTAAACCGACACTGTTGACAGGGTTCCCAGTTATATTGGGGAAGAGATGGTTCCACACGTTATTTCACTTCTCTATAACTTTTGCTTTTATCGTTGTCACGTCTGTGCGAGGTTGTTAACACTGTTTAAAGCAATAAGTTGCATTTACATGGATGTACAAAAGAAAATATTTTGCTGTTTAATTTTGTGACATGTATAGTTATCAAGTTATCAGAGTTCAAAGACAATAGCCATCTGATTGTGGATCTGTATCACTACTAAAATCTGATCTGTCCATACACTCGCCCCCCCCCCCTCTTTTTTAAGAAGAGTAAAAACAAACCAGACTTTAAAAAAATACTGGATTTAGCCCTCACTTTTCACCTATTTACTGAGCGACACCACAAAACTCTCAGTATATTCAAGTATATTTGTTTAAATTCTTCCAGCTTCACCATCTCCCTTGTTGTGTGCAGCCAGTGCTGCTGTATGTCTGTACTGTGTGAGAAGCTGTTAACACCGTTATTCCTAACCCAGATGAAGGCACCAGGGCTGGTTGTTCATAGCTCTGAAGCCTCCGCGGCATCCTGAGGGACCAAAGCCCGAGCGGCTGTCACATGACCGACGGCATTAACTCCTAACACCTGTGGGAAGGAACAAAATAGCCTCACAGCTCGCAGCGGTTAAATATGAGGGGCGATAAGTCTTGTGACTTTGTGCTGATCAGTGGCATTCCCTGCCTCTTACATGTGTTTCGTGTTGTGTGATGTCGTATTATGAGACCAAAGAAGAGGACGAAAATCTTTCATAGTGAGCCCTTTGGGTTTAAAGTCTTTTGAGTTGAGCTTAATGTAGACAAAGGAAATAATGTGGATAAAATGGTGTCTAATGTCTTAATCTGACAGACATAGGGTGTCAGAAATGAGCATGATAAACTGGTGATTTATTCCTGTGATGCTTTGGATGTACATCATGCAGTTTGTGAAAGACCACAAACTGGTCAGTCTCTTGGCCAAGCACCTTAAAGAACCTTGATCACATAATGTGACATGAACCATCTTGATAATGTGTAGTCTGGTCCCAGCATCAATATGCATTTGTTTACATATTTATGTCTGTGTCAGACTTAAATATATTTGGGATGATGAGTAATAATGCCAGTTTATGTGTTTGTGTATCTGTTACGTTTTAATTCTGAATAGGTGTGGTCCAGTAGAGCTTTTCAGAGCTGCAGAGAAATGTGAAAGAGCAATAGGGCGGTAGGTCTCTAATGTGTTAATGACTGAGCCCTGTAGGGAATGTACCAGTCGGCCTGTCAAAGGGTTAGTTCACGCAAATTACAATAAAACCTGTTTTCACCGTTTTCCCTGAGGTGAAAGGAATGTAGCTGATGCTGCTCAATCCACTGATCCAAGTACATTTGAAAAGCTTAAATTCTCTCCACAAACTGCATATAGATCATTGATGAATTATTTCAATAGGAAGTAGCTCCATTTGTATTAAATGTGGGTTTACAGTATCATTTTCACAATGTCCATCTTTATTGTGTGTTTCTACAAGGCTGCTTCATTTTTAACATCATAGCTCTCATGTCCGCAAAAACTCTCTGTACTTCTAATGCACCATATAGGTCAATGGTAGACTTTTCAAATGAGTCTACACTTTTAACAATGAGGAAGATAAGTCAAGGTATATTCATTACAAGTGGGTTTTATAGCAAAAGAAGCTACGATATCTTTCGTTCAGCCAAAAGAACTACAGAAATGTCAGCAAACTATGGTTACTCAGCCAGTGAACCCATGGTATAATGTCTTCTGTGGCTCTGGAGGAGCTTTTTAAAGTCAGACAAACCTACTACTGATGACGCCATTATGGTTGCCTCTGTTTGGGCAAGAATATTACCAAAAATCTGAGAAGAGAAACTGGGTTCTTCTAGTTTAAATGATGTGTGTATTGACTAGGCATGGAAGGTCTAATGAAAGATGCTATTGAAGTTGCATTGTGGGAAATGTAGGATGCAGTGTTTTTGGAGCTTGACCCATATGAGTGTCTTGCCGTCTGCCGGGTGGGTTTTGACCTCTTTGTTTAATCTGTGATGGAGTCAACCAGCTGCATGGAAGTGCTATACTAAATCGCTCTGGAACCTTTTTACAAATGAAATGTGGGATTATCAAACTCAGACAGGCCTCGACTGTGTCCTCCAAACCTCCATATTGCTTCATGAGGCTTAATGTTACACTGCAGGCCGTATTTTATTATGTGCCTGGTTTTCCCCTTCACTGAGTTACTGGTGTTATTAGAGCCTAGTTATACTGGACCCCTTGCTGTCGATTAGATTATTAGATTATAGGGAATTACATCAATATATTTTAGCAAAAGAAAGAAGTTGGAATCTGTTTCCCTGCCCCTAGCATGTTTCCACTCTCAGCCTAGCAAAACCCCACAGGAGTGAGTGTGAGTGCGTGTGTAGGTGCACATGCATTCCTAAATATGTGCGGATACCTGTGTGTGTTGCTACTCTGAGTGTGTCACTGTACATGTACATTGTGTGTGTGTGTGTGTGTGTGTTTGAGAGGTGCTGAGCTCTCCCCAGCTCATTAGGGACTCTCTGCTGGGAAGGTAACGGCTAATGTATCCTCATTGAGCTATATTGTGCGTGCAAAAGGCCTTCATCCAAAAACCACTCGCTCTCACCCAGGCAGCCTCAACTAGAAGCATATGGTAGCTTGCTTTGTATGTGTTTATTAGAGTCTGAGCGTGTGTGTGTGCTAGTGTGTTTTGCACACCCTACAATGTCCACTGATGATGACTGTTGTTCTCACTGAGCTTCAGTTGCAGCTGGAGGGAAAAAACAAAGAGAAAACTTTTGTCAGGTGAAGCTGGTTAAAAAGTGAGGATCTGTATTTTTCATTATGCTTTGTATGTGTATTTAGAGAAGCACAGTGTCTTCACCAAAGAGAAACAAGGGAGATGTTTTTGTGTAATTTTGACATCTCATATTTGCAAGATCTTGTTAATTAGAGATATCTCATCAGCAAGTCAAGTCTAACGTGGTAGATTGTGTGTGAATGCATTAGTTTGTATGTTTGCATATGTTTTTAACACATGCATTTGGGCGGGGTGTGTGTGTGTGTGTGTATGTGTATGTGTGTGTGTCAGCACACTCAGCAGAGTCACTCAGCAGTAGTGAAGAATGAAATGTGACGGGTCCGTTCATGGGAGCCTAAATTCAAACTCCATCTGCCTCTGTGGCCTGTGTGCACCCCTGAACACACACACACACACACACACACACACACATACACACACAGGTCTTCTCTCACCACTCCCTTTCTTCAGATATCATTTCTCACCAGTTTTCTACCATCCAGTTCCTTCCTCCTTCCCCTCTCTCTTCTCTCCTTCACAAACTTCCCTCCTCACTTTTCCACACTTTCCACAGTCTGATGGTCTGTTTCAGTTACTCAGACTGTTTCTTCTTCTTTCTTTTTTAAGCCTCCAAACAAAGAGGTTTAGATGCAGCAGTCTGACTAAACTGTTGCCTATTTTACAACCTGTCTTGATTGTCTGGCTGCTCCCTTTTTTTTTTACTTTGTAATGATGCTGCCCTGTTCCAGATCCCAGCAATTACTTCAGCGAGAAAGAAAGTTTTTATTATACTATTATACCAATAGAGACTGTGAATCCAGTTGTAACTAGATCAGATTACAGATTAAAAATATCATACGAATGTCAGAAAAAGTTTCTGCTGATGATTCTTTATCAGCGTGCAGGGATTAGTCGGTACTAGTTACACCCATAATTACACTCACACTAACGTGTTCTCTCAAACCCACATTTGCTTTAAAGCTTTCTGTACACTTGTACATTCTCTTAACACACAGAGGCAAACACATGCTGTCTCTCTCACGCACACAGACACACACACACACACACACACACACACACACACACACACACACAAACACACACACTTGCACACAAACGTTGGAGGTTTGAGAGGCAGCCAGGCCGTGAGCGCTGCAAGGCCACATGATGGTTGGAGGGAGATTTGAGAAGGCTTATCTGAGGATAGATAGAGCAGCAGACTGCAGCTGTGCTGAAATGATTTATATCAGCAGAAACACACACACTTTTTGAAGCCCGTACCCACAGACGTGTGCATGTGTGTGTGAAACACAAGTGCATGTTATTGCAGTAGAATTGCACATGACACGAATACTTAGCTGTAAAATCGATTTGCACATTTGTCTGTGACGGAACCTGAATGATGTGAGTCGATTATTACCTTTGTTTAGTCACAGCGTGGAAAAGAAGTATTTACTGTACTTTATCTGCAGATGTTCAGGATTTCAAAGATGAATTTAACTTGACTTTATCACAAAGAAAGTGAGTGTTAGTGAGTGTAGTTATCACAGATACGAGGGATATGCAGCCCTTTGGCCTCGAAACAGTTGAGCTGTACGACTGTGCAACACCAAGCGTTCTGATTTAAGTGAAAAAAAAATTCATTATGTTAGCCGTCTACACATTCTCCTACTCTGGCTTCTAGAACCAACGTTCGTATACTACTTAACTATTTCCCCAATTACGTTGTGGCGGCAATGTGAACGCTGGCTGGATTAAAATTTTGTTGTACACATAATATTGTGTGCTACTTTTCGTGCTTGGGCCTCACGAGTCAAATATCGTTTTCCTTAATTGAGACTCAAAGTGTTCTTCCAACCTTGTGGCAACAGTCTGGGTTTGGCCCTTTCCTGTTTCAACATGACGATGCTCATGTGCACAAACATGAAGAAATGCTTTCCCAGTGTGCTGTGGAAGAACTCAACTAGTTACTATATTCTTTACAAACTCTGTAGCATCAACTTTGATAACTAACTTTTTCTTTTTCCATGCTAATCTCAAATATGACATCTCTAAATATGTCCAAAATTCAGAATTCACAAAAACAAACATATATTTTAGGGTCTGCGCCTGTAATCTAAAAGAGTGCATCTTAATAAACACAATAGTTCATTAAAAAAAAAACATACATCTTTGCAAACATACATTCCTGCTAGTTTACCACACCAATCTGCATCACTCTGATTTTACATTACCGCAGGCACTTTTAATGTTCCTCATATTGTCCTGTGTTTTCGTGAAGATTATTCCCCTTTTTCTTAAAAGGCCTTTGTTCACATTACCTGCTGGTTTTAGTCTGCATCATTTATACAAGAGAGCAACCATTACTTTTCAGCTCTATGTTGTTGTCTTAGTGTTTTATATGAACTTCAATCTGTGATCATATACGCCAAAGTATTATCCTCTTTCTGCCATCTCTTTTCCTAAAATTAATTTCACCGTAACTGATTTCAGTGTTGCTAATATTTATGTTAACATGTAGGAAGAAAGTTTTTACTCCTTGCCAGCTGTTGATAGATATGATGTGGCATTCATTTTTATTTTTTCTAGTTTAGAGGTCACATCCCCTCCTCTCGTATTCTAAAATCAAATGCGATAAATTGGATCCTGATTACAAGTCCTCTCATGAGATGTTTTTGAGAAGCGCTCTGATGTCAGGTGTGAACTGTTGACCATGTTCACTGGATTTAGACACATTCTGGACACACGGTACTCAGATACAAGATACAAGGTTTGAACAGCAGTGAGTTTGACGGGGCTGATGTCCTCCTGGCAGAAGAGACTGAATGAGGCCACAGATGGATCTGTGGTGATACTGTCAGCACACTGAGATCTGTCACGTTCACAACACTTTCACACCACATCCACACTTTCTCAGATACCCAGATGTCAGTTTGTGAGGCCTTTCGACAGCTTGTGCACCAGAGCAGCCGCTCCTGGCAATCTGCTCCACCATGCAAAATAACTCAAAGACTCTGACCGTCTTTATATCAAATCTCTTGAAGCAGTATAGGACGATGCCAGCCAGAAACAAAGATCATTAGAAGTCATGAAACACAAAGTAAACTTAAAATGAGAGATGGTAAACATAAACTCTTAGAAACCATGACCACAAGCTCCCAGTCCCCAGCCTGAAGCAGGCTTGAGGTTTGAGGCTTGAGATTTCTTTTTTAATTGCAGTTTGTCATTTTTTTCCTCATTTTGGAGAAATGCGTTGTGGAAATAATATGATGGCCTTGATTGTTATAAATTTTATAATTTAAAATTCAACAGGAACATTTTTTGTATTTTTGTCTTTTGGTTTTCGGAAGTGATGTGTGGGAGAAATGACGCTGCATCATACCATTGTTTTTCAAACTTTTTGTGTTGTCGTTTACTGAAATAAAAACTGAATAAATAAATAAAAATATGCACTAAACTTGTAGAAAAAAATTGCTCAGCAAACCAACATGTTAGATTCCCCCCCTGCCCGTCTAAAACCTGATTTTAAACACTATTGGGAATGCAACATTAACCTTAGTTAATGGGGGGGATTAAGTGATTAAGTTAGTTAATTATAGGTGAGACAAATATAGAAATTAAATCAAACCAACACAAACACCCGTTCTAACCCTCCAAATATTGCAGGCAATTGCTAGCACCCAACCAGAGGCAGCTGCCCCACATTTGGTGCTTGTGGCCACAGGTGCCTCAATAGAATCTGCGCTCAAATCTCTTAATGCCCTCAAATACGTATAAAAACCCTTTTCTTGCTTTCAAAATACAGAGAACAATCACACTCCACTCAACACACTTTTGTTGTGGTGTTAACTGCTCTTTTTATGAAAAATAAACTGATGTCTAAGAAAGCTCATTTCACTGCAACTTAGAAAAACACAGAGAAGAAAACATCTTAACAAAACTGCAGCAGATAATTTAAAACACAAGCCAGTCTGAGAAACACATTAAACTATTTAACCACAGTATTAGACAATGCACAGCAAATTCAAAACACTTGCAAATACAGAATTGCTGCAAGTCACACAAAATAAAACAGAACTATGATACAACACAACCCAAGTTGCCAGGGGACACTGAAAACTGATGAACATGCCTGGAAGTGTCCACCACTCATTTACAGTATTAGAAAATGAGTTAACAATGTTTGTTTCACTTTGAACATTCTGATTAATTCATTTGTTCACACAGCTTACACCATTTGTATTTTCTGAGTCGAGGGTTTTTCATGTTGCTGTGTTTGTTGTTTGATCACTGAGTCCGTCTTCAAGTGCGATAATCAGAGTTGCCAGTCTGCACTGCCCCACACACACACACACACACACATACATACACACACACACACACACATCAAATGAAGCTTTGATTTTCTGAATCCTTTTTTTTTTTTTATAACATTGTCACTTATCTATGGATGAGTTGTTATAAGTCAAAGTCTTTATGGTGTTGTCAAGTCTACACCTCTTGATTTCAAACACAAAGTTCATAATGCCTTTTATGTATATCCTTCTGTGAATATTGGCTCTTTAGTCATGTGACAAAATTTTGCTTCCATTTTGGCAATGACACTTTTTAAAAAGTCAAACTTAATCCCCTTAATCAAAATTAAATCACATTTGAACTTTGTAAAGAGAATTATATGGATGAGCACATATACACTTTTTTTGTTGTGGTCGGTGTTTGTGTACCATGTGCTGTTTATGGCAGTTGTTCTGCTGAGGGCAAATTTCTCCATCCAGCCGGCTCATGTATGGTGTGATGGAGTTACAGCTTGCTGTGTGGTGTGCTCTCTTGGCAGCTGTAAAGGTGAGTGTTAGATATATATAGCTCTCGGTCCCAGGGCCCTACAGGGCAGCGCGGCCTGCAGTTGGCTGGGGTTTGGGTTACGAGGGGCTTAAAGTGTAAGTTAATAGAAAGTGTGCAGTGGCACAGAGATGAGCTGACGCAATGCACTTTTCTATTTTCACTTCCCAAAACCCTCCTCACCCCTCTCGGATGGAGCAAAAGGGGTTTTTCGCTCTGATGCCGTTAGCAGATGCATGTGCGTTATTGAGGAGAGGGGAATTGGACATTCTCCATATACTGCACTATAAATATCCCTGTGACATTTATTGTACTCGCTAGGGTTCAGGTGCTAAAGCGTTTGGATCTTACTCGATCCTTTTGTCTTTATTCATCGTTGTTGTCAAGTCACTTCTGAGGTGGATTGTTGAGATTATGTGGGAACCGAGAGTAAGACGTGATTTCTTGAAAAGATGGAGAGGAATCAGAAGTGACCTCAGGCTGAAGGTGGAGAGCAGTTAAAGTGACAAAAGCTCAATCTTCCTCTTCACAAATCCAATGCTTCATTGGCTTGTTCAGTTCTATACAGTCGGGTTTAGCTGCTACAACCTTATTTGATTTGCTGTGACCTGTAACTTATGGTTGCTAATGCTGCTAATTTAAGCAAACTTCTGTATTGCTGTTGAGTAAATGTTGTCCTCCAAAACAAGAACATTTGCACGTGGGGAAAGAAGACAACGCCACAAACATAGAAAGGATGTATGTCATCTGTATGATTGCAGGATCCTGATCTTCATCATAAGTTGCCATTATCAGCGTGTAGGTTGCTCGCCTGGAGGTTATTGTTTCCCATAGCGAGGGAGATTTTAAAAGGCTTATACCCACAGCCTACATCTAGTGAGTCAGACCAGCAGGACAACATCATCTTTTCAAAAAAACTCAAATAAAATGCATTTCAAGTACCAACTAATCATTTACACATCTGCATCAGTTACCAGAATATAGAATAAAATTAATAGACAGTCCTCACTTCACTAGTACACAGAACTAGTACAAAACACCCTCTAACCAGTTTGGAAACATGCTCATTAGAGTGACAGAATTCAATTAAGTTTTCTAATGAACATTTAATGTTTGTTTGAAAATGATTGAAGGAGATGGGTTGATTTCCTCACACAGGTGCATGAAATAAGTGCCGGATATTCACAGAGAAAGTCAATATTGTTCATCTAGTTGATTAGAAGTTACATAATCTGAATTCCAGCTACTGTATCTGTTGCTCCAAGTGATTGAACACTGTGAACTGCCAGGAAACATGCTGAAAAGATGTTGATACGACGACCGGCACCAACGCTGAAAATAGAAGAAAATGAAAGCTGAGATGATGTCTGTCATCATTCAGAGCTGTAATTAAATCAGGATTAAATGTTCTTTCTTATGAACAGTTTATTTAAGATGCCGGACCAAATTACACTCCTGTTTTGTACGAGTTCTGGAAGAGTTTGCACTTTACTCTCTCCTGCACTGCATCTAACATTGCTGACTTTTTCAACAAGCCAATAATAATAAACCAGTGTGTCTATCTATATTTGTCTTTGACTGTTTGTTTGACCCAGACAGAAGCAGTTTTTACCTCCTCTCGAGTCCTGAGGAGAACACGTACTTTCTGTCCCTCAGCTGTCCTGATACAGCATCCTCACAGACATCATTACTCTGAAAGGCTGACTGATAATTTCACATGGCTAACCTTACCACTAATCCCCCCCTGAAAATGAGATTAAGGCTTCTCCTTGCATTTCACTAGGTATGCACATATTCACTATATGTTCTTTTCCAAGAATACCCACCAGCAGATCATTACCAAATTGAATGTGACATCTGGCTGTGGTGAGGGACATTCTATATGAGGTGCTCTGATAGGCTCTGAGATCAAGTGAGCGTGACTGTATGTGTCTCCGTACTGTCTTGTACAGCTGCGTGTGTGTGTGTGTGTGTGTGTGTGTGTGTGTGTGTGTGTGTTATTGCTGTGAGCAAGTATGTACAAAATTAGTAGGAGAGACAGAGCAGGAAGATGCAGAGATATAACCAATTTTCTTCAAACTTGAAGGACTCAGTGTGTCAGAAATGTAAAATTTTAATGTGACACTTTTTTTTTAACATGCAATTTTTTGATGCTGATGAGATTTTCTTGTGGCTGATGAGTACATGAGGGTACACAAGACTCTTTGTAATATTAGTGGGCCCAGTGCTTGTCCACTGTTGTATTTTGCTCCAGTTTTTTATTTATTTTTTCTTTTAACTTGTGTGTCAGCACGGTCTCCCTTCAGTGACCAAACCAGCAGAAAGGACAGATCAGCAGTGTTTCAGTCACTGGGCTGCTCCTCCCTCTTGAATCTCCAATATGTGATTCACATTTAAGAAATCTTCTCTGGTGCTACTCTGGGAGTACAAAGGACCACTGCTATTTGTAAAGGTTTGTAGATTTCATTCTTTATGAAACTGGTGTAAATATTACAGCCAAGAGCCACTGTATGGACCCAGGTCCACCCACCAAACCTGTTTTATAGAGCCCTGCTAAAATGGAGGGCCCCTCTTCAGGCCGGTCTCCCTGCAGATGGTCTGAATTACCTCACTGTATGGCTTAGGGTTCCCTTGAGATTCAGAGCAAGCATGAGTTGTGTGCAGGTTTTGTGTGGTCTCAACCTTTTCCCGTTATTTCTCTTTTTCTCTCCTCTCAGATAACAGTCCCTTTCCCCTTGTTAGAATATAAGGAGAGTGGGGATTTGTCCATCTTCATTTTTTTTATATCTCACTTCTTTCACTCTTATCCCCTGTGCATCTTCCACGTTTCCTCATCTTCTTCCTTTTCATCGTATTCGCTTTCTCTCTCCGTACTTCCTTCACTTTTGTTCCATTTTATCTAGACAAAACAGACATGTTTGCAATATTCAGCTTGACAGATTCGACTTTTTTAGAGGATGAGGAGTAGAAATTTGATAGCAGAACCTCCTTTGGCTCCTTCGCCATCCAGGTTTTTCCTTTAAGAAAAAAAGAAGGAAACTCCCTGATTTATAAAAAAAGTCCTTTGATGAGAGAGATGTACTTATAATAAGGAATGTGAGCATCAGAGGCTCTGAGCAGCACGTGTCCACCACCTGTTCTCTGCTACAGACCCAACCTGAAATCACAGAGACTTTCCTGAAAGGCCCCTCTGAGTCAGACCAGGCAGATAGAGCGGAGCCAGTGTAACATAATCACACCCTGTGCTGTCAAAAACATTATATGGTTTTATGCAGAAGTTTGGGCACCCCCTGGACAATTTACATATTTTGTTGATTTTAGAAGTGAATACAAACCCCTGCAGCAAACAGACTTTTTTCAAATATTCATGCATATACTATTACCTTTTATTTCATGAACTTAAAAATAAACATTACAAACACATTGTGGCATGTGCAAAAGTTTGAGCATCCTTCTACCATTACATTAAATGTATTAACTCACTAGGTCTTAATTGACAGGCAGGTCAAACATCGTTCATTTGTCAGCTGATGACGTTTACAGAGCTGATAAATTCTCTGACCTTGTTCAGTAGCAGCAGTCATGGTTGATGCGTAAGCAGTGCATTGACCAGTGCCGGCAAACAAATATGTGATGTGGAATATTTAGATATGAGTTGAGAAGCCTGATGGTCTGGTGGTAAAGACCGTCCCAGTCTGGTGCTACGTGCAGCCAGGGTCCTATATCGTCTGTCTGTGGTGGCTGTGGTCCTTCTGAAGTCACCGCTGGTAGAAGATATCCTTAATGACCAGGAATCTGTTGACAGTGATGTACTGTGCCACCGCCACTACCCCCTGTAATGATTTGCAGCTGTGGGCAGAGCAGCTCCTGTACCAGACCATGATGCAGGCTCTCGATGGTGCACCTGTAGGAAGTTGGGGAGGATGCTGGCGTTCATGCCAAACATCCTCAGTCTGCTCAGGAAATGGAGCCGCTGGTGGGCTTTGTGCAGAGGTGATGCACAAACACAGTCTATATGGAAGAGTCATCAGAAGGAAACCTTACCTGCAACCTCATTACAAAAGTCTGCAAGTCTGCAAAGCAACATCTGGAAACCGAAACAAGTGCTGTGGACAGATGAGGTTAAAATTGAGCTCTTTAGCCACAATCGACAAAAGTGTCTTTGGAGGGAAATAAAAAGGAACAGCATTTGATGAAATGAACTCTTTGCTAACTGTTAAGCATGGGGGAGAAAATATTCTGCTTTGTGGGTTTGTGGCAGCCAGTGGCACAAGAGACATTAACAGACAGGGAAGAATGGATTCCACAAAATATCAGTAAAGTCTGGATGCAGATTCTGTCCTGCAGTCAGTCAAGAAAGTGAAAGTGAAAAGAGGCTGGCTTCTACACCAGGACCGTGATCCAAAGCAAACATCAAAATCCACCATGAACGACTTCAACAAACAGAAGCTGAAGCCTTTGGAACGGCCGTCACAGACCTCTGAACTGAACATGGCTGAAAATCTGTGGGCAGATCTTAAACATGATGTGTGTGCTGGACAGACTAAAAACGTTTCTTTCTCTTTTTTTCCTTGAGCTGAGAATTTCTATATTTAAATGAATGAAAGAAAAAGTAAGTCTCACTGCATCTGTGTTCTTTCACCCTCAGTGATGAATGTTTGTACCAGTGGAGGAACATTACACCAAGATCAAGCTCTATTCACAGACTTTCTGTATAAAGGATCAAAATCGATGCAGCAGAACCAGAGACATTATCTTTTTTTAATCCATGCATTTCTCTTCCTGCCAGGTTGGTCTGAAAGTCAGGTGTGTCATGCGAGTGGCAGATAACGGCAGGTAACAAGCAGAGACGAGGAGCAGCCTGCAGCAGAGGTCTGGTAAGCTCACGTCTTTCTAACTTCACACCCTCATTTACAGCAAACAACAACCAGCAAGAACCAAACATCAAATTATAGCCCTTTTAATGAAGCTGCCTTTTTTTGCAACATCAGTTAAATTCCTCAAATGTCAATTAGAGGTCATGTATCTGGCCTTTTTTTCATGTTGTGGGCTAAAGGAAAATTGTATTAACAAGCCCTGAGCTTACTTAGCCAACCGGCTCTCCATCCCTCAGCTCTTGTTAATGGACTGTACAGACCCACAAAAACGAATCTGTGTGGCGGGGCAGATGTAGATGTTGGGGGTTTAAGGTGGTGGGGGTTTGAAATGAATGGAAGCAGCCCTTTATTCCTTCAGTGGGACGTCCTGGCAGCCTAATGGTTAAGGCACATACCACATGACCACAATGTCAACCCCACTTTATATCCCCATGGTTCCTGTCTATTTCTGAACTGTCAATTACTCAAAGGAAGCTTTAAAAATAATAAATGGTCTTGTTACCTTTGTCATGTATGGTCTGGAAACGTTGGGAAGTTTAAGTTTTACAAGAATCAAATCTTGAAGTCTTCACCACTGATGTTTTATGAAAAATCTATTGACTGTCAAAGACTGTAGCTTTCAAGCCCAGAGAGATTTTATTTTTTGATATGAAAACGAAAAATCCTTTCCAATAGGAAGAGCTGAGGTTTAAGAGGTTCTCTCCTAACACCTCTGTTGAGAGATATATACACAAATGTAGGAAATGTAAGAAACACCCTGGGAGAATATATCAGTTTGCATACACTGCACTAGACTCTCCTTGTCCAGTTTTCCACTCATGTGACTCATTACCATCCCTGATTACACAGAGGTCACAAGTCGTCCTAATTTAAATCTTATTCATTTAAATAAAGTATCGCAGGCCATTTATTCTGAAGTAAACAGGAGAAACAGTCCCTGAACAGAGGAGGAAAACTGCAGCATCATTCATGCTACTTGTAATGTTGACCTGACCTCCTTTAGGGAAGGAAGAACGGAAGGAAGGAAGAAAGAGAATATCTTCTTAGATCAGTCACAATATTAAAAAAGGTACTTACATGTTAGTATTTCAGTAGTAATAATACAAAACTGGTAATATTCTATAAAACTGACAATCAGAAAGGGCACAATCTGCCATGATAGATCTGTCATTTGATACAAACATTTCTCTGATAATCCTTTTCTTTTTTTCCGTAGTAAAAAAATACTTCTTCCACTTCTGCTGTGCGGTTTGTATGAGAAAATAATTAATGATTTGTGTTTTTGGAGCAGACACAATTTCATGAGAACTTCAGTACAGAAATATGGGACAGCTTACTTCATGGGTTTCCAGGTGAATAGGCCAAAATGTAACAGAGCCTGTCTTCACAGCCGTGTAGTGTGATTCACTTGCCCAGTGTGAGCTCTTTCACAGTGGCTGAATGTAAACCTGTAAGCTGAGACGCTCCTTTGTGAGTCATACTCACATCACATTAGAATAAAGCAAACGCCTTATAAATAGAAGAGGGATGTCAGTATTTATTCACTAACATGTTCTTGGCTGTGTATAATGGGGCTGGGTTCGTATTTCAGGTGTTTATGTGTAGACAAGGCTTCACTTCGAAAAATACCACATAAACTAAATTTACATTGTATTTCTACATGGAGTATGTGCCTTTTGTGTTCTTAATGAGAAGCACTGTATGTTTTTTTTATTTTTTTATTTTTTTTGTAGTGGTTTGTGTGCATGCTTTTTTTTATAAATATTAACGTGTGTGTGGCTTGTCTCAACAGAAAAGAGCGATTGTTTTGAGAAATTGCCTGTGTGTGAGCATGAAGCATGTACGTGTGTGTATGTGCATGCCTGAAGTAAACTATGGGGGTCACCGGGGGGTTGACTGGTTGTCTCCTCTAGAATGTATTTGCATCTGAAACTCCAAGGTCAGGACTAATGTTTTTCTCCCTGGCTGTGTCCCTGGGGGGGGGGCAGAGAGATTAGCTTGTCATATTTCACCTGTCAAATACTTAAAAAGGACCAGTGAGAGCCGGTCAGAGATGCCTGTGAGCCAGTGGGTCTCCCGGGGTCGCAGCTGCCCAACCACAACCACTGTCACTGGAACTCAAAGGGAAGGGCATGGTGGGACGGGCTAGGTAGAAGTACATTCAAGGACACCACCTTTTAAAACATGATATTTGCTGCTATAATACAGAGTGACCTTTAGAACAACCCTGCAGTGTCATCTGATATTCTTATAACATTTCATAAATTTATGTGGCTGCGTCAAGGACATGATCCCTAACTGCCTCCCCCTTCGTTAACAGCCGTGACTCGTTCGTGGGTGTGCAGGTCAAATGGAGTTTCCCCCCTGGTGCCATCTCTGCACCCGTATAGTGAATTTCTTGAGTAAAAAGGAGTCGGCCACTAACATTCGAGCGTCATTTGAGTCCTTCCGCGAACAGACCATATATTCTTAACATCCCCTAAAAATGTTGTTTTTGCTGATTTCCAGTGGTTTAACTTCTCCCTTTGCTGCAGTTAACAGGTGTACTACAAGACCCCATGACATCACAGCAAAGCACACCTCTGACCACACCTGTCAAGCTTGAGAGTCTCAAGCAGAGAGGGCATCAACACAGTCCTTTTCACCCTGGTGTGAAGATCTCTTGAAACACACTTTAGGTGTTGGTCTTGATTTCTTATTACAAAATAAACTAAATTAAATGATCTTCATTAACTAAATTGAGTACAATACAGGCAGCCATGACACTTTTCTTACCACCTTTCTTTTGGTTTGTATATTATTAATCAAACCTGTCTCCTACAAATTAATGTCCATATACTACTAAACTGCAAGGACCCTTTTGAAATTGCAATGTTTATTTTTCATTTTTATATTTTTATAATGAATGAATGAATAAAGCACTACATTTATCAACGGCAGTGCCAGACTCTCACACCATAGACTGGAGTTGGCATCCACAGTCCAACATCAAAAGCCCTTTGATGTGGGAAAGATTTTGGTTTTGCTTAAAGGTCCCATATTCTGTAAAGGTGTAGATGTCCCTGTGTTGTTGGATTATAGATCAGGTCTAGGTTCTATATTAGTACTGTGAAAGTATCAAAGCCTCAGTCCACAGAGAAACGCACACAGCCTGTATTCAGAAACTGAGCCTTAAAACAAGCTGTCAGGACTTCTGGAACTTTGTGATGTCACAACAAAGCAGTCACCGCCCTCAGCCTGAAATCTACTATATTTTTGTTTTATCCTGCTTAAATCTCTTATTAGTGATTTGTCTGGCACCAAGAATTAGTTCTAATGTCCAGTCTGACGATGGTGGAGACACCTCAGATAGATGACAGGCATGAAGACAGATGTGGAGGTTGCTCTGTTTCTGCTTTACAAGTGGATTATATTAGTTTTGCTGTTTCACAGATACACAAGGTCTGTATTGTTTTGTCTTGTAATGTTTGTGATAGCTAACCCCAAGTGGTTGGTTAGTAAGCAGATACTGGTGTCACATTTTTGAGTTTTTGGGTTTTTGGGTGTTCTCCATGCTTCACCTGTTGGGAATTCATTGCAATCTGCAGGAAACCAACTTCAATGACATGCACAACAGAATAAGGACATTTCGATCTCCTTTGCTCATCCTCCTGGAGGCAAATGTGGTTTTCAGAGGCCCCATGTTGTAATAAGTAATTGAAATGCACAAACTCCCTAAAAAACACTGGAAATACTAGGAGACTGAAGGTGAACAATGAAGGCAGAGTAGAACTAGCAATTAAGTGAAGCAAAACAACTAATGTGAATTCAAAGTAAATTTGGACACATCATGTGTGACAGGTTAATTGCAATTGTTTCATTTGTTTCGAGAGTTTCAAAAGTCCAGAACCCAACATGCCTCAACTGCCTGGGTTTGGTGAGGCTTTGAATGTAACTGTAATTTGCTGTTTTTGAAGCAATATTTCGCTGTAAACTCTGGTGGCTTCAATAATAGAGTAGATCGACCTGATAATATATAGTGGTCGATTCAGTCTCGTGCTTCTCCTGTCAATGGTCAAAGTGTCCCAGAGCAAATACTAAAACCCCAAATTGTTTCTGATGGACCTTTTGGACAGACATGCGAAATGTGTGAGAACAGGAAGTTAATGCTAAGTAAGTGAAGTGTAAATGACTTTGCTCACTCCTTTGTGTAAACCAGGTAGCAGTTCTTGACAAGATGGTCCAGATGTGTTCTCCTGCCGTGTTAAAAAACCAGAGTCAGGAAGTGACAAATGTACAGAGAGGGGTAGGAAGATGGAGGGAAGCGGAGTAGAGGGAAGACAGAAGAAGAAAAAGAGAGCGGAAGCAACATTTAAAGGAGAAAAGGAACCAGGTAATAATTTTAGATGTCCACTAGGGGAATTCGACGTAACGACTTCCACAGATACAACATTCCCTGCAGCTTCACCCCCAATCTTGTTGTATCCCATACAACCCCCCCCACCCCACACACCCTCCCCCCACACTACTACCACCACCCCCCATCCCTCATCTAGTCCCTCTGTGCCCCTCCATGAGGGGCGATGATGTCAGATCCAGTATTTCACAGCCAGAAGCGGGCGATGACATGGACAATTTGGCCTGTGAGTTCTCTCCAGCCTTGGACATGGTGTTACGATTACACGCTCCACTGCAGGTCCGACATGCCAGGGATGAAGGGGTGATGGTGTGTGTGTGGAAACCGTGGGTGTAGACCTTTTAAATAACTTTCATAGAGTACAGCTCTATCCTTCTCTCTCCTCGTAAAACAGAATAACACTGATAGATATCCAGAGGTACGGTGAGGAAGATTACTGGAAACATGCACATTTCTCCCTCACAGCGGTGAAGTCCAGCGCTCCGCCTTCACTTCCAGTCCAAACGGCCTCCCACACATGAGCACAGTGCAGAGGAAGGAGTGTGTTTGAGTGTACAGTATATCACTGTGAACCAGCCTCTAATCTGCTCTGCAAACAGGGAGGGAAACTGACACAAAATAATTTTTCTTATGTTCTTGTTTTTTTTTGTTTGTTTTTTTTTTAAGCTTTTACAGCCAGTTTGGGTTTCATGGCCACAGCAGGTGAAAACCTGAGCAGGTTTACAGTCACTTAGGAGAACTCAGAGAAGGGGAGAATGGCAGCTTGAAACCCCAGGGTTGGCCTTCAGGAGGGGGCTGTAGCATGGAGGAAGTCAGCCTCCGCTCAGCCTCTGAGCCAAGGAAACCCCAGGAAACCCAGCATAGATAACTGAGTGAGACATCTGATATGGAACATCAGTATAATGAGAGAAGCTGTCTTTTTTAGATGTAAAACAACCTTGAGCAGGCATGATACTCACCCAAGCCTCACGTGGCTCCTTGGGACATAACTACATGTATGAAATTGAATAAGCAATAGATAATGCAGGGAGATTCCCCACAGAGACTACAGCAACAAGAGGAGGACACAAGGAATATTTCAAAAGAAGTGTGAGTGCTTTTTTAGGTTTTGTTTCCTACTCTTAAAGCACACGTTGTTTTATATTCAGTTGCTACGTTGTGTTCGTGGCACAAGCAATTAATTACTTAATTAATCCCAGCAGTAATTTCTAGAAAACTTGGCATAAACAAACATTTTTAAAGTCAATATTTCATTTTGAGACGTAATTCTTCAGTTTCAAATGCATTTTTCTGCATTCAGCAGTGAGTCAGTGAGTCTGAGTCTGTGTTACAACAACAATAACAAGTCTTTAATGGGCAAAGGTGTTTGGTGTGGGCTCACAGAGGCTGCCTGAGTGACTTTGAGACGACCCTGGCTGTCAGCAGACAGTAAATAAGGAGGAAGCTGCATGTGTCGAGCAGGCTGTCATCATGTCTAGAAATCAGTTCCTGTTGCTGACTTTCTCTTTGTTAACTGATTCAGACGTACAGAAGCTTTTCACTGGCATTTTGTGTTAGAATGTGAATTTTAACCACTTTTAGTTTACTCACAGTTTGCCTTTCCCGAGCAAGCACTCATCCCAACAAGTACCTGGTTCAATAAATCAGTCAGCACTCAGTCATCAGTCATTTAACAGTCCATCAATCAAGCATTTTAATATCACCGGGGGTGTTTTGGTTTTGAGGACATGGGGAGGGAGGGTTTGTTAAAAACAAGGCAGTCTGAACCATAAAAAAGTTGTTAGAAAAACTCCTCTCAGCAGAGAATAACTGGCGTCCTTGACACCTTATTTCCAGATCTCACCTCTTCGAAATAAATAAATTCCTTCCACAGAAGAACTTGGAAACTGGGAAGGAAACATTTTTGTTTCACTTCAAACACAGAACAAGTCTGAAGTCAATGCCGTCAGATTAAAGTAAAAGCTGCAGCAGCACACAATAAAACACGTCTCATGCAAAAACTTTAATGAGTTATGAAACACCATAAAAGAGCCCATATTTCCCATTGAGGTTGAGAGACCAAGGAAAAATAAAAAAAAATCTCATTCATACCAACTGTGTGGACGAATCAGTGAATATCCAGCAAAGCACTTTACATACAGCATGCGAGGGTCCTGTCGGGCAGTGTGTTGTGCGTTGTCAGATATTAAAACAGGCTGCAGAATTCACTCTCTAACAACATTAAATGATGAAACTGATATGAAAATGTACCAGTGGATTCACTAGGAGCAGCACAGTCACAATGGTCATTAATTAAATGTAATGCAATGTAAAAAATAAGTTTTAGAGTCCAGCAGTGATGTATCCTGTGAGAACACATTAAACACTCTTCTTCCTTGCTGAAAGATATCTGGTAAAGACGTTTGTCATGCTAGCAGGGTATAGTGTCTACATACTTGTCTTACATACATGTCTACATATGTTCTCTGAAAAACGTGTTTAAAAATAGTATATTTCCACATTATTATCACTGAAAAGACATTAAACTGACTTGTTGAACATTTATAACACGCAGCTCACTTACCTGTTATCCAGGAAATTAAAGAAATTCGATTTTTAAATAAAATTGTTTGTAATAACATAATTGCCTGACTTTCATGGTCGTGCCTGTCGGACACTGATATCATTTCTAGTTGCATTTTACATTCATCTTGTTTAATTAGTCACTGAAAGCTCCCCAGTGAGACAATTCATCCTCACCCTTCTCTGCTATTGTTGCAGCTCGGATTAGGCATCTAAATAACTCAACACCTCGGCGGCCTGTCTGTCATATCTGCCGCTGATTGTCCCTGTTAAAACTGCCAGTATTAGTGGCTCCACAGGAGTCTGCGTGGCCCGGCCTTGTGTGAATTCTCGACACTATTGTGGAAGTGTCACGTCCATGTCGGACACATCAGACCTATAACGGTGAATTATCCGGCTCACAGGAATTGGCAGCCATACTTCATTCACAGGAATTCAGCAATGACAGCCCTCTCCCCATGGAGGAATAAACATGGAGTCCTCACTCACCACGTCTCACTCTGCTCACACTTCTTCACTCTGAGCTCTCGCACGTCTGCTCTCTACGACATGCAGAGATCAGCGCTGCAGAAGGTGTGTGCCGACAGCAGAAGGTGTGATGACGTTAATACAGTGCAGGAAGTTAACTGGGGGCCAAACACTTTTTTATTGTCTGTCGTTTAGCTCCATGTTGGATGTTTTGATTTTGGTTGGCTTCGAAACTTTTCACAGATTTAGTGTTCCTTCTTATTTTCCTTTTGGAGCTGGGGAATATTTTAGATTCCCATAAATCGATCTTCAAAAAACAAATGAATGAAAATCCCTGTACAGAACCAAATCATCTCTGTTGTCTCATGTCAGCTGTTTAATATGTTTTCAAGATATTTTCAGAGAACTGTGTTTATTCACCTAGAAATAGGCAAGAAACACCTGCAGCGAAGATTGTGACTGTTTTGCCCTAAAATGAGCCTCCCAGGCAGCATGTCATTATGTAGGTGCAACACTATAGTTTCTACTGTACATGTGTAAGGTTAAGGTGAGGTCAGATGTCATGGACAAAGCTAGCTACAGCCACTGCAGGAGTCTCAGTCAGTACCAACATCTTTGCTGAGTTTTGCTGCCTTTTTATCGAGATAACCATGAAGCATAAAAACGGACAAAACTTAGAGTATATAAAACTAAAGCATTGATATTCTACCTTTCCGCATGGTTTTGGATTCACATTTTGATGGAATGATGAGGGAGCGTTTCCTAATTTTACATCAAAGTAAAACTGTAGAGATGTTGCTGTGTTTAGCCCTTCAACTCTTAATCTATTGTTAAAAAAAAACTTTTTTAACTTTTCCATGATAGAGGTCCTCTGGTCTGATAGAGGTCCTCTGGTCTGATGGAGGTCCTCTGGTCTGATGGACGTCCTCTGGTCTGATGGACGTCCTCTGGTCTGATAGAGTTCCTCTGGTCTGATAGAGTTCCTCTGGTCTGATAGAGGACCTCTGGTCTGATAGAGGTCCTCTGGTCTGGTATAGGTCCTCTGGTCTGATAGAGGTCCTCTGGTCTGATGGAGGTCCTCTGGTCTGATAGAGGTCCTCTGGTCTGGTATAGGTCCTCTGGTCTGATAGAGGTCCTCTGGTCTGATGGACGTCCTCTGGTCTGATATAGTTCCTCTGGTCTGATGGACGTCCTCTGGTCTGATAGAGTTCCTCTGGTCTGATAGAGGTCCTCTGGTCTTGGACAACAGTGGCCAGGAACAGTTGATTTCACAGCATACAGTACAACAAGACAGTGTTGAAAAATTTGAGAAATAGACATGTAATTGTTGTGTTTCTTTTAAATTGGTTACAGATCTTTTCATAGTTTGTTCACAGTTAACGGCTAACAACTAAATACTGTTACAACTGTGTCGTTGTTAACACATATCTAAGTTTCACAACAGCTTATTTAAACAGTGAGAACTTGTCTGTATTTACACAGGTTGACTTCATAGTCTAAATTCTTAATGTTTAGTGACATTATTTTTTCATTTTGCGTCAGGACCACAGTTTTTCTGGCCTGTTGATTTTGTATTGTGGTTTGAAGTCTGTGTTGCCAGACTTGCTCGACAGTTCTGTGAGACTGCTAATACTCTGTATTCCCTGTTGGTGTGAGATTGACATGTGAAAGATGGCGGGGCTTTCCTCACATCCAGTGACGTTCTAAAGCAAGCCCCACCCAACACATGCGTGCCACCCATGACCCTGGTGTTGTTGTTTTTCTACTGTGTTCAGATGAACACAGTGATGATGAGTAAGCACTTTAACTAATAAGTAAAGATTTTGGAGACATCTGCATTTAATAAACTATCCCACAAAATTGTCATTGTGGCATGAACCATGTGGCAGAGGGAGTTACTGCTGCAAAGCAGGACAGGATAGACAGGATAGTGTATTTAATAAAAATCTTTGCTGAGTATTTATTCATGTTTTCTCTGAGAAATGTCCCAGACTTAATGGGTATGGATCCAATTCAGGAAATTCCCCCTTACACATGTTTTGGGTTATTTGTCTGGCCTTACAGTTGTGTTGTGTAAACACGAGTCAGGCCTTAGTTGGTGTTAAATATTGAGAGAAATTCTGACACTTCACTGGTAATCTGTTTCATAGTGCAGGCCACAAGTAGATGGACAGTGATCACAGCATCCTACTCTTCAGACAGCTACATTATTGTTTGACCACTCTGCTAATATTAGAGTACAGTGTACAGTGTAAACTCAACAGGACGTGCCTTGCTGCAGGGATCCGACAGTGAGTTTCAGCTCTTGTTCAGTCAGAACTTGGAGAACAAGAGCAGGTAACAGATGAGCAGCTAATTGATCTGCAGCTCATCTCTTTGCTGAGTGTCTCAAACATCTTTGAAGACATTTGCACAGCTGTTCAGAAGGGAAGGGACCCTCTGTTCTGCAGGCCACACACACACACACACACACACACACACACACAGACTTGTTCCACTATCCCCCTGGAGACGCTCATTGACATAACACATTCCTTAGCCCCTTACCCAAATCTTAACTATCATAAATGAATGCCTAACCCCAACCCTAACCAGAACCTAATTAACCCTAACACTAAAAGCAAGTGTTAACCCTCAAACAGCAGTCTCTCTTCGTGGAGACCTCAATTTCTGTCCCCACGGTGACACGATTCCCCGTGCACAAGTGTGTATTCAGGTTGAAGTCCCCACCAGGAAAAACAAGCCCACCCACCCACACATACACACACATACACAAAACACACAGTGCCCTTGCTGGAAAACACCACAGGGTGTAATTTCAGATTGAGAGCCTGATGCACGATCAGGGTTGGGGTCAGCAGCATTTACTGTTGAAATGTTTCCCGTTTCGTTTAATGATCAAAATAATAAAAACTTCTTTTAGATTGAAACCCAAAACACATGAACCCAGATCTAAGACGGTAACCGAACCGTAAATCTCTCTCCGGTTTGGAAGGTCACGTCTGTGGAGTCCACGGTTTCACTGAGACACTTGATGACTTGGCATCGTGACAGACAGTGAGACCGCTTGGCTCAATCAGTGCCATGTGGGTTTGGATGCATGTATATATTTCTTGCGTGTATTGCTTTTTATATACTCCCTTTGATAAAGTATGTGTCCTACATATGCATACAAACATATATATGTATTGAATGCAATCAGTTCACTTTATTTTATTCTAGACCAGGCAATCCTGCTAATAGCTGTTGAGCTATTTGAGTTTGTATTCTATCAAAAAAATATGCATTAAAACACACCACACTGAAAACATTGCCCCTGCTCATCAGGTGCCTATGAGCAAGGCTCATTGTCCAGCAGCTGGGAATCTTTTAGGTGTGTGTCACTGTGTGAGTGCGATTGGGGCATTCCTCCCTGCTGTTCCACACACACCTCAGCTCTGGATACACAGAGATAAAACTGATTTTGATCCTCTCAGCTGACGAATTAATATATATTCATAAAACAGTCCAGTCGCACATTTGAACACACTGTTCCTTAACATTTGTTTCAGTGTAGTACACTTCCTTGGACCAGAGGCCTTAGGGACAGGCAGTATATTTGGAGAGTTGCAAGGTTGTCCATCTCTAACTTGAACTGCAGGAGTCCATGTAGTGCTGATATGATATACGAGGCTCCCTCTGTCTGCCCATGCCAGCTCTATAGGAGGCAGTTTCATCTCTCTCTGCAGGAAAACCAGATTTATGGAGCTGAAATTGTGCACCTTCTAAACCTTAACCCAACAAGGAAGGTTAATAATCAAACAGCAGAGAGAGAGTTTAACATACAGAAGACATTCAGCTTAATATAAAACAAATTAACAGAAAAGGAGAACAGACATAAATGTTTTTCCTCTTCTTCCTTCTCTTCTTCTTCTTCTTACGTATGAGAATCACATCTTAATGCATAAATCAACCAGGAAATGCCTGAAAGAACCAGTGGAAATACGAAAGCTTAACAGTTAAGTTGACAAAACTGCATCTGACAAGGTTAGTTTGGGGTTTTCCCACACAGACACACACTCTCTCACACATCCACACTCTCCTCTGTTTACGGACAGCAGGTCTTCCTCCTCCTGTTTCCTCTGCCTTCCAGCCTGACTGCCTCCTGCTGCTCAGTCGTAAACTCACGTAATATGTTTAGCATGCTCAGCCATCATCTCACTACCGCTGCTCAAGGCCGCTCGCTGTTGTCATATCAGCACAGCGAAGCCATTAGCCCATCACAGCATACATAACGCTGATATAAAGTGTGTGCACTGAAATGGTAGGAGAGCCATGTGGTTTCTGATTTCATTACTGGATTTTATTGGAGCATTTTATTTTATATCTCATGCTGTTTATCGTCCCTCAAATTTCCTGTGACTGGAACTATTTACTGTACATGCGTTCATTTATATGTCGGCAGAATTAATCATAGTGGTTGTGGCCTTGAACCTCAGAATGATACATATACATTTTCAATAAATTTCACAATCAACATAGATCACTGACCAAACATCTCCTCCTGAAAAAATTACGATAAATACCAAATAATCCATCTTGCTTTCCAACAACTCCAAAGGCGCCACATCCAGACTTCCTCTGCTACACAGTTAAAAAACAAAATATTGTTGTTCCAAGCAACCTGCCAATGCAGTGGAGCTGTATTCACTCTCCAGCTAGCTAATGACCACATGCAGCATCCCAGACGGCCAGTCCTCACAGTAAAGCTGCAGTGTTTACACAACCTCCAGTCCTGAACTGAACCCTGGTGACACAGGTAGCTAATTAGCCAGCTATGAAGACACAACGTGTAAATAAGGCCCAGTGGAGTTGTCCTAAGATATATGGCTCTTTTTAGGAAGACATTTTGACATGTCGCAGTAGGAAAAGTGAGGAGTAAAAATGAATGATTGGTGAATAACCACTTCAGGGTCCAGGTATTTTTCATGTTGGCTCACTGTCATGCTGTCATGACTTACTGCAACACTTGAATAGAACACAGCCATTGTTACTTTTATTAGTAACTTCAAAATACCCTTTTTATACCCTTGTTCAATCTGTCCACAAAAGTCATGTTTAATATCCCGTCCAAATCATTGCAAAACAGAAAACCTGTAACCTGAAAAATTGTAACCCCTCATCCTCCCCGTTACATCCCATTACTGTTAAACTTGCATGGTGAGCAAGCTAAAGCTAACAGCTAATATATTTGAAAGTGGAAAGTCAGCTCAGTCAACTGGCAAACCTACACACCTCAGTATCGTTAGAGAACTTTTTTTCAGAATGAGCTTTACGCTTTGTTTGAGTCCTTCTCTCTTCCCTTTCACTACACTTCAGGCTAACTTTGCCCAGAAAAATCCCTGCTTCTTTGAGGTTTAACTCAGCCAATGAGATTTTCTGCAGCTCTGCCTCTGAGATTGGACTACAGCTTGAATCTGTGCATAAATGAAATTCAATATGCTGCATACATACTGTACACGCACATGCCAGCTGGAGTCAGGGACAGTCAGGCAGACAAATAGACTTCCCAGTACTAAACTCCCCCGAAAAAAGCCTTAGAGAATAAATCTCATAGAATATTTAATGCTTATACACAGGAGAGCAATCAAAAAATGGGCCTCCTTCCTACTGCCTCTTTCTCCATCCCTTTCTTTCCTCCTCTTGTTCTCCTTTTTAGCTCTTATCATTTCCTCGCCAAACCTCACTGGATGCTAAACTGCCATAGATCAAACCCTGCATGACTCTGGGAAACGGTTCAGTTCCAGATTCGCCTGTCTCTACAGCAAATAATGATCTGATCAGGTTTAGGGTTTAGTATGAAACCCGTGCATAACTTGCTCCATGTGGTGTGTGTGAAAGTAACCCATATGTGTGGGTAGGCTTACAGTAAGAGATGTTCAATAATGCCAAATGTTTCTTCTGAACCTCTGGATTTTCCATCACACTTTATCCTGTATATCTTTTCCTGCCGTACAGTAGTGACTAGCCTGCCACTTACAACTCTTTTAAAGTGGGATGCATATGGTGACTTATTCTCATTTAGACCTGAGTTACACTGTATAGTATTTGCAAATACTCATTGTAGTATTTTTTTAGCTGCTTTGAGAACCAGATGGATGGAGTTTGCAACTCCAAGCAGATCAAAGATCAATGATTGGAATGCACTTAACCACTGGGCTTACATATTTTAGCCTAATAACTGGAAATCTCATTAATTATACTTTATTCCTGACTTTGTTCCAGAGCATATCATATATATTTAGATTAATTTCTTACCTTGCAGGGAGTTATTATTCTTCACTAACTTCAGTGCAGTATGAAGATCATCTTGCAAAGACTAGTGATTGCTTGAAAACGATAATCCATCAGTGATTTTTTTTTGTTTCATTGTTATTTAGCTACAAGCGTGTTCTTTCTATGTTGACCTTGAAGTGCAAGACACAACATTTGAAAAAACAGAGGCACATTGAGCCTTGCCCTTCTAACCAATCAGAGAAGGTTAAAGTCAGGGGTGGGAGCTCATGGCTGTCGATCAAGACGTGAACAAATTTCTCTACTACTCCCCTTGCACCGAGGCTTCAGGCTAGTGTTAGCTGCAAGAAGACAACTCACAGGCTAGCAAGCTCCTGATTCCTGCGCTAGCTGAGACAGCGAACATGACAAACATTATTTGGCAAGTCGCCATGTGTGATACAATCTGTTAATCACACAAAAAGGGCCATGCCCTAAAGCATACCCTGCTTAATTGTCTATTTTACTATAAATGGGACCAGAATTTACAAATGGAAAATTGATGTATTGAGGAAGACTTGAAACTAGTGATTGAGACCATAAACTGATAAGGAAAATGTTTACTAAGATAATAAATCAAGTGAGAAGTAGGCTCATCTTCCCATAGACTTCTACAATATGACTTCTTTTTGCAACCAGTGGAATCGCCTCCTACTGGCCATTAGAAAGAATGCAGGTTTAAGGCACTTCCGCATCGGCTTCACATTTCAGACCCCGAGTGTACATCCATTAATATATACAGTCTGTTGTGTAGTAGCAAATTTTTAAACCAAACTTACTTATAAAATTCACATGATCTTCTTCTGGATTTATATGTGTGCCTATAATCTTTTTCCTGGATATGATATGATAGCATAATGTAAGTTAATTGTTTGTTTTTTTGCGGTAAAAACAGATGTCTGAGCTACTTTGAACTCATTATGAATGTCTTCGAGCCAGCACACAGATAGGTTATTGTGTTACTTGTGTATTGTTGGTTACTGATTTAAAAGATTTTAAACCTCTGGCATTAGAATTAGTATACTTTTCACAATTTCCTGAAGCAGGAAACCACCTGTCTACAAAGCATTGCAGAAAAACTCAAACAAGCAGAAAGAATTATTAGTGATAACGTTTCATCTCGGGTCTGGTCGTATAACCCTCATGAAGGGGCTCAGCATCTTCTTTTCATACATCAACCTTCACCCCCGGAGCAGATCACAGTGAGACAGGGCAGTTGTGGCCC
This sequence comes from Seriola lalandi dorsalis, assembly GCF_002814215.2. NCBI lineage: Eukaryota > Metazoa > Chordata > Actinopteri > Carangiformes > Carangidae > Seriola > Seriola lalandi. Next base: position 98,759 of record NW_019524465.1, on the reverse strand, counting down.
AGTGGGGTCAGAGATATACTGCCCTATGTGTCCAGGTAGTCAGACAGCTTCCTCCTCTGACATATACACTGGCCTTAAGGGGCCTGAGGCCAGCCAGGAAAACTCTGGAGACTTTCACACAGGAGGAAGGGGAAACTTTCAAGTTTTGACATACCAGGAGAAACCTTTATCCTGTCATATATAAATGCTACTTTATTTTTATGAATAAATATATAAATAATGCATTGTTTAATTTAACTTATAGTTAACTATATATATATATATATATATATATATATATATATATATACATACATATATTTCATGTTCTTTCTGTGTCTGAATGGATTTCTTTCAGGTACTGTGGTAAATAATAATAATAATAATGATAAGGATAAGTCATTTTGTAAATATAGACTGAGACAATTCCCATAAAAATGGCCATAAATGTGTAGATAAATAGGTGGATGAATGAGTCAGATATTCATTTCGACTATTTGTAAGAACGTGATTTAAAATGTAGCAACAGTTTGATTAACCAATCAATAAACTTCAAAGTATACACATTTAGGTAGCCATTTTTTTATTTTTCATTTTATTTGTCTTTATTTTTGAAACAGAAGGATCATTCACACCTCTCCCCTGTATTGACAATTACACATATCTAATACATAAATGAAATACATAACGCTGACTTTGATCAGTTTATTTTTTACCATTATTTTTTATTTTTACTACTTTGTTCTAAATGGCAGGGATGAATGCAGATAAATTAGGACAAATCAGTAATGGTTGACAAACAAGGAAAACTGTTTTACAATTGTACAGGCACTTTCTTAAAATGGTACTTTGTTAGACATCAGACCCTTCCCACTGTTCAGGATTTTATTTATCATTACATTATTTAAATGTACTTGCAGGGGATGAACACAAGGGTGGTAGGGCCTAAGGTGCTTTGTGGACTTGATAAATGTATTAGTTTAGAAGCTTTAGTTGACTTAAGTGAATCAATGACAAACAAACAGGTTCTGAATTCAGGTACGTTCATGAAGCATTTTCAGTTTAACAGCTTTATTTGCTCAAAAGTAAGTAGAAGAATTCAATAAATTAGACATAATACTTTGAAAGGTACTTTGACTTCACTTTCAAAACATTCCACATATAAAGACTGGGATTTCTGTGATGTTTTTTGATATTTTTGCCTCCAGTTACCATTTTTTCTTCTATTTTTTTTTTCAAAGCTTATAAAGTGCAGACATGCAGTAACACTTATAGCTTTTCTTTGTCCATTTAGGAAATAAGTAATTTGTAACACTATCAAAATCTACTCAATCATCTATAGATGTGCCATTCTCCCAACTATCTGTCCAGGACTGATACACACTCTGTGCTACAGTAACTGACATACAAAGATCTCCCAACAGATGTATTGATGAGCTGACCCCAGTCCTCCACCAGAAAAATAATAAAAGGAATCAGGTACAGTACACCTCACACAAGTGTTTGGCCCATATGCCTGAGGCCAATATTCTGCATTTCAGCTCATGGATGCCTCCTTAGTTCCTGAGCCTTTTGTAAAACACGGCTGCAACACAAAGGGCAATAAGGCAAGCTAAGGCGAGAACGCCAACAGCCACACCCAGCCCAACAGCAGAGTCGTCTCCCCCTTCGGCAGCAAGGGGCTTCTCCTTGGAGTCGGTGGTCTCAGCCTTGGTGACGATCTCCGGAGAGGTGATGGTGTAGGTTTTCGTTATACCCTCTGCAGATGTGTCCAGGGTGTTCCTCTTCCTCCTGCTGTTGCACTGCTTGAATGTGCTGCAGCTGCTCTTCTCACACAGCCGGGTGATGCAGTGGAGGTAGTAGGTGGACACGGTCTCATTCTGCTGCTCAATGAAGCGGAAGGCTGGGAAGCGGAAGCGGGCGCTCTGGCTGTCTCCATTCTCAATCATGTTGGTGAACTGATCCTTGGAGCAGGGGACAAACAGGTTGAAGAAGCTGGAGTTAGTTGGCAGTGGGGAGATGGAGGCGTAGCACCGGTCAAGCAAGACATGGTACTGGCCTGTTAAATTGGTGGCCTTGACCTCGACATACACACTGGTCCTCAGTTCAATCCCCAGCTGTGGAATGACCATTGGTCGGGTGTAGTTGGCGTCACTGAACAGCTCCATGCTCAAGGTGCTGATGAAACTCCCGTTGTTGTCCTTGACTGCAATGGAGGAAGCTGACACATCGATCTGCGTGTTGTTGATCAGATATTCTAGGGGATAGGCACAGGAGTAGTAGTACTTCAGCTCAGCATTGTAAGTGATGGTGCCTGTTGTAGGATCAAGGGACCGAACAATGCCGCTGATGTTGACCGTCTGGATGTTGGAGAAGTCCGAGAATATACCTGTCCCAGCAGCACTGGTGGTCCTGAATATGCTTCCGCAGGCGTGGGTCATATTTAGGGGGAAGTTAAAGCGAGCAACAGGTGGATTCACAGATTCATCAAGGGTTGCTCTACAGGCTGGGTCTAGCATATGGTTCAGGATCAGTAGAGTCTCATTGTAGCCAGTGTAGATGACTGGGCAGACTTGGATCTCCAGACCAATTGATGAAGTACCACACCGCACTGCGATGTCATTGACCTGTGGCCGTCTTGCATCTGTTCCACACTCATTCAGCGTTAGCTGACTACTTCTGACTATCAAGGAGAGTAAAAGTAAAAGAATCTTCATTATTATTCTTCAGCTTGGCCGTGAATTTGTTAATCTTTCCTCTAAAATCTTGGTTCCGCTGCTGAGGTCTGAGATCTTCTCAGTTTGAAGTGTTTGAAGTCTTCAGGATGTGTTGAGGGGTCTTTATAGGTAAGTGTGTCCTCTGGGATTGGTTCAAAACAAGGTCAAGCACCTTGCTATTTGTGAACAAATGCATTGTATTAAGTAAGGAAGCTCCAGTCTGGACCATATCCTAAGGGCAACAACTGAAACCTGAAGCATCTAGCTGTGTTAAAATACAGAGACAATGGCCTTGTTCCTTTGTTGAGTATGCTTTAAAATATAGATTTCCATGCCCCCTATTACTAAGCCTTCATGAAGTAAGTGAACATAACACTGTATGAGATGGATTCCTGAGAAACACTTGAAGGTTCTTCTATCCGGTATGAGTCCCATCAGCTTCAGAAATGACCTAGTTAGGATCCAGAAGAACAAGCATTGACCCACTGTATCATTTGGCCACTGTGCTCCTTATTTAACCCGAAATGAATAATAATAATCATTAACATCATGTAGAAGAAGGAGAATTTTTCTTTGTAGTTAAATCAAACATCTTGTGTGTGAAATCGAACTATACTTGGGAGTGTTTACTTAAACAACAGCCTCAAGGAGATCACGATGAGGGGATTGTGAGGTAAATAAATAGGCAAAACACATTACTGTGTTAATTTTCAGCTTTTTCTCTAATCTTTTTCTTTTTGTTGAATACTGGATGGTGTTATTTAACTGAAAATCAGTTATTTTATTTTTGTTTTATTCAAATAAAACAATCTGACAAAAGAAATTCAGTCTTTGAACTGAACTTCTGACAATTCATAGACGTGCAGATGTAGTGATAATTCACTGGCTTTGGTTGCTTGTTATTATTTATTTATTATTTAGGTTTTCACTCAGGTTTTTGTGATTGAAATACCATAATCCTTGTACTCATATCCACTATGTATAGGAGGTGGATAGATTTTGGCCTCATATTAGTGTCACATATGGGAGGCGCATTATCCTATTATGTTGCTGAACAGAATATATTGGTCACCTATTGTTGCAGGCATATATTCAGACACTAGTGATGAAAGGACAAGCTGATCCAGCAGTGTATTATAAAAGGTAACTGAATCTAAGTAGTGTCAGTGGCAACAAAGATAGTAATTCTGACTGAATCATGACAGAGAGCAGGCAGGGCTTCAATAGCACTGCTGCAAACTACAAAACAATCTGTAACAGTCAAATAAATGAAACTGAAACAAACCAGAACAGACTTAACTATAGACAGAAATAGCTAAAGCTAATACATTACCTCCAATCATGACAAATACATTAAAGGACAGAGAGGTCATACACATTATTCTGTTTGTTTGGAACAACCTTTTTGTCTCTTAACAAACACCAGTTAACCCAAGACTCCACCAGCAATGTACCATTTTAACAATGCCTTTCAAAATTATTTAATTTTGTCAAATTAGTGTAAACATTACCAACAATGGTACTGTCCCTTTAAGGGTTTTGTGTTGCGCTGTTGAACATCAACACACTTAGATTCCCACTGGACCAGCCAAGCTAAAAACAAAAGTATACTACAACAATTCATGATGCTGTGGATAGTTTTCAATAAGTTTTTGCCAAGACGATCTTCTCACTCCTGTACATTAAACAAGCCCACATAGCAAAATAACCCACTGATATATTGTTTTCAGCATAATGATTGTTCACCTAATAATGCTGGGTTTCATTACTTTACATTAAAATAATTAAAATAATTTCCTTAGCCTACATTCTGTACCAGTGTTGATGCAACATTGGTCTGCGCTTCCCACACCCAGATGTTTGGAGCAGACTGCGTTGATGATTGACATTTGTCAGGTTAAGAATATACTGAAAATCAAATGTATTCAAGTGTATGACTTTGTAATAGATAGAAAAAATCTAGTTTAAAGTTGAGCAGGCTGATGAAGCATGTGTTTATACTGAACACCCAAAGAGCACTATACATGTCACTCGCCACTTATTGCATTTATCCATGAGGGAATTCCTCATTATGACCCAGTTTTTTAATGCTCCCACTATAATAGGACACCGTCTGCCTTTATGTAAGTACAGTACAAGACACGATGCCACAAACCTACTTAAGTAGGACACATACTGTATGTGCATGAGAGTCTGATAGTTCTTACCATCTGAGCCGAAGCTTCACATATAATGGTTTATTTGCTAAAGACTCTTTATACGACATGGTGCATGTGTTTGAACTTTTATGACATTTTGGTCATAAATATTGCAAAAGGTTGCATGTGTGTCCTATTATTGTAAAACAGTCTGGTTGAGTGTGTCAGATAAATGTCTTAAATGGTGCATAATTATTAACTAAAATTAAAAAATATATAAACAAAAAGGCACTGAAAATGCATGGGAAAAAGGGAAAAACATTAAAAATAAAATAAAATATACCATAAATATAAAATAAATATGCATCTATAAAACAAAACTAAGATAGCATGAACATTAATTTGAACAATAACTCATTCCCCCCTCGTCATTTATTAATGACGCCTCTTGTCTGTGGTGATGACATGAGGCAGGAAGTGAGAGGAAGGACGACAAACAGACGATGTCAAAGTCCTGCTGTGAATTTACTGTGCGGAGATGGTGTTTGGGGGATGATGGGGGTCACAAGGGTGGCGAGGGAGGGTCACCTGCTCTCCTGCTTGCTCACCTCCGCTCCGGCTGCGCCGTTAAAGCGCTCCAAACGTGTGATTAATGGTCGGAGGCTCCAAATCAGCCGGAGGGTCCGCGGTGTTGAGAAGTCGCAGAGGCGGAAACACGGAGAAAGGAGAAAAAACGAGGTGGGAATTCTGTTTGGAGGAGAAATACAACCCTCTGTCACTGTTTTACTGCGCAGGTCACGAACAAACGGCCCTCTGTTATGATTGGGCCTTATGGGTTATTTTGTCTAGCGGCTAGCAGCAGCGAGGTGATGATAGCTTCTGAGACAGAGGAAGTGATGTGACGTGATGTTCTATCAGCAAGACTGTACAGAGAGCACAAGCTGAGTGTTAATCTGTTGCTCTGACCGGAGCTTCTACTGTTTTGAATAGTTGTCTGAGCTGTTACAGGATATAAGTCAGGTCTCGAACAGTCACAATCACTTTATATGTCTCCCATGATGCATTTGTCCTGCATATGTCTGAAACTGAAACAGCTGACAATGTATTTTTAACAGATTTGTGACTATACTTTTTTCATGTAGGCGTATGTCCAGAGAAATATATACTCCAGTACCTACTTCAGAAAGTAAGTAGGTGGTTTAGTTCCAGTTCTAGTGTTTAAATCTCAGCTGTTTCCAGCAGCATGCCTGATGTGTTGTAATAATTATCTGTTGTTACGAGTTAAGGTCAAAACTTGAGACTTTGAACATCCTACATGAAGTCCAAGTCACGTTCTTCTCTCCTGTGGCTTTAGTTTGACAAGGGGTCCAATGCTGTGTCTCAATTTGGATGCTTCCATTAGTACACTGACATGTAGTACACTGACATGTAGTACACTGACATGTAGTACACTGTGTACACTGTACTCTCACTGGCGTTGTGTGTGAATTTCAACAGGGTGGTGTTATCTCAAATCAAACACTGCACTACATTTGACTGCGATTGCCGCCCGCCAAAATTCCCACTAGCTGCTTTACGCACACGACTTCAGAGTTAACGTTTTACTTTCCCGTGTGTCTCATTACACTTGGACATAGACACAGCAAAAAATCTGCAGTTCAGGTGAACACACTCATACTTCCTTACAGGGGAACAGATAGAGTTCAATATGTGAGAATTGACCTTTAACTTAGTGGAAGTGAAATTGACATTCAAGGATATGGGATCTTCAACATACAAGTTCACAGTCACGAAAAAGTTGAATTTCTGTGAGAGGTGTGGTGTACAGCGCATGAAGCCCTGCCCTGCTCACACACATAAACAAACAAATACACCACACCTCTTCTCCCCTTGTATAGCCTCTGTGCTAATTGAAAGCTTGCCTGTTTCACTCTTTTTTTCTGGCCGTTTCCTCTTCTGCCAGCTGGCTGCAGCCATTATAGCCACTGACCTGGTTCACACCAGATAATATATCACGCTGTAAAGCGAGCCGCCATAGAAGTCAACCCAACACCCAATTGTTATGCTAAGGAAATTAAATGTCACATATGAAATGTGTTAAAGCTCTAAGGTACAACATGTTACATGTTTAACAGCACAACACACTGGAAAATACAGATATGTGGAAAAATAACCGAAGAGAATAAAAAGGAATGAGTGGTCATGTGACGTCCCAAATCTGTTTACATGCAGTTTGTTTATAGGCTCACCAAGGATTTTCCTGCAGAGAAAAAGTTGCATGACTACACATCTGAGATGTAGACCGTGTAGCAGTAATATACCTTAGAGTCAAATCCAGGTTTTTTTCCACATTGGTGGGTGTGCCAGTGTTCCTAAAGTTGTTCTGTAAGGTCAGTAATTGAGACCACAGCCTCCTGAGCACTGAAATAGAGCTTTCATTTTCTATGGATGTACCATAAACTGAACGAGGTCAAGACAGCAGTGACAATACGGTCAACTTTCCTTGGTGGTAATTTGAGACTTCACCGACCTCTGTGCTGAAACCAGAACTCCTTTCACTCCGATCAAGTCTTTTCACAGAGGTGTGAATGTAACGCAGTGCTAAGAAGCTAGGACTGTTTCAAGACAGTGAATTTTAAATCCATGCAGGACAAGCTGATGTTTGAGATGTGTGATGTTGTGCTCCATCTGTCAACTTATATTTTAAAATAATTTTGGGAACGAAAGTGTTCAATTATCAGCGTGATTTGAAATGTCTTATCGTTGTTCTGTAATCAGGATTATTTCACACCCTGAATGTTACGAGAAGAATGACTGACACCACATTCTGTTCACTGAGTATTACATCTAGTGTATGGATGAAAACACATGTTGAGTCAATCTCAGCTCATCTTCAAAACAAGTCACCGTGAATTTTTTCTTTTTTTTTGACGAAAATAACTTTTTATTAGTTTAATGTAAAACAAGTGGAGAAAATCAGTTGGATGCAGTGCAGATGTGAGGCTTTTTATACAGCATCTAATTTAAGAATCAATGCAATTGGTCTGATTTGCAACAGATTTCTGTTTTTGCCTGAATGATATATATGCTATCTACCACACACATTACAGCAGTTGCAGGGTGAAATAGATTACAGGGACAGACTCCCCAAACAGGCATGTTTGTGTTTTATTTCCTCCATTTGTCTCCTTTGTTTGAGTTTAGTGAAAAACTTTTTACAGCCTTAAATTGTTTTGCTACTAACACTAAGAGATTATCAGCAAATATTTTCCTGTTTGAGGTCTTGGCAGGAATATAGTTTAACATATGACATAACATTCAACTTACTGTCTAGTACATGTCCTGTAAATGTATCTGTGGTACCATCGTACAAGACATGTCTAAGTCCTACAATAACACCTGCACCCACACATGTTTACAAATGAGAATAGCAGCGTGTGAATGTCTTGGAGGTAAATACAGTTTATGAGATGCTAAACAAACACATGCACAGAAAGACTTCATTCGGCTTTTCCCCACACATGACGCGCGTGTATGAGCTGATGCACATAAATGTAATCAACAACAGCAGTGTAGAAGTAGGCATGTACGTATCACACTTTCCCACACACTCACTCTCAACACACACTCACACACAAATTGTTCTGTTAAAGTCATGCATCAGTGTAGCACTGATTTACGAGGCACTGAATATTTCTTAGTGAAGCCTGTTGCTGCCTTTCTCTTTCATGTCTTATATACACACACACACACACACACACACACACACACACACCAAAAACACACACACGCATGCATGCATACATGTACACACACTGTGACTGTTGCCCTTTCATGTGTGGAAAAGGGCAACTGCAGGGACCAGCTGTTAAGAGCTGAAGCAGATATGCCCTGCTTCCCTGTGAGCAGTTGCTTTTCTGCAGCTAGGTCTCTCTCTCTCTCTCTCTCACACACACACACACACACACACACACACACACACACACACACACACACACATTATTGTACATAAAATACTTATAAAATGTCATTGGATTTGACGCAGTGTTGACTGCCATTTACCCTGGAGAGCTAATGCTTGGTGGGGAACGAGGCTCAGTGTGTCTAGAGTTTGATAAAGAGCGATGTCTAAAAATGAAAATCACTTTGTCTCCTGCTGTACCTCCTCTTCTCGTCTCCTTTCCTCCTCCTCTTCCCTCCTCATTTTTCAGTTTCAGCTTTTCCCTTTCCTGACCCATTCATGTCTCCTCATTCTTCTCCATCTTTCTCTCCTCTACTCTCCTGTTTTTCTTTTCTTTTCTTTACTTTTCTCTTCTCTCATTTCCTTTCATCTCCTCTGCTCTCCTCACCTCTCATCTTTCCTCCTTTCCTTTCCTTTTTTCTGCACCTCTACCACCTCCTCTCTTTTTTGCTCCCTGTCTTTCCTTTCCTTTCCTTTCCTTTCCTTTCCTTTCCTTTCCTTTCCTTTCCTTTCCTTTCCTTTCCTGTCCTTTCCTGTCCTGTCCTTTCCTTTCCCGCCTCTCCTCCTGCCTCCCCTCTCCTCTTGGTTTCACTCTTTAGTGAAGTCTGCTGCCATCACCTGCTGAATCACCTCTCCTCCTCCCCCCTCCAGTTTTGAGTTACACCAGATGTGGACCCTCGCTGTTTGAAAGACTGATGGATTTTCGGCTTCACCGCAATCCAGCTGTTGTATTTGCAAACTGCTTTTAAATGAGGCTCTCTTACTTACGTACCTAACAATGCAGATATATTTTTTTATTATATTTGCACAGGTTTCCGACATTTCTATCACCACCTGAATACAATGAAGGTGAATGGAATTTAATTTGTGATGCCCACACATTGTAATGTAAATATAATGCAATGTGACATTTGAAAAAATTAGCAGCAATGTGTGTTTCCTGCTTTACTTTAGAGAATCCACCGTCAACACTGAAAGTATTTTGACCAAAGAAGTAGTCTCTATGATTCCAGTAGAAGTAAGTGAGAAAACATATTTCTTCCCACTTGAGTGAAACAACCCTTTAAACTCAACATACTGTGTAAAATGCAGCGACAGCAGCAGCACAGGACAGTTTGGTGACAGAAACACATGGAACATTTTTCTTCATTGACTTGAGCTGGAGTCGCTTTAAAAAAAAAAAAAAAGGTTCTGAGTGGAGCTGAGCCATAACTATGATTGATCGCCCCCCTGTGTGTGTGTGTGTGTGTGTGTGTGTGTGTGTGTGTGTGTGTGTGTGTGTGTGTGTGTGTGTTGGTAACTCCTGTGTCCTGCATGTCACAATACTCTGTCTCTCTATGAGTTACACTGGTGTGTATATAAAGTTGTGTGTCTGTCAGTTTATCCCAGCGTGAATGTCTCACTGTGTGTTTTTGTGTCAGTCACATACACACACGTGGACCTCCGTTTGTGTGCTTCGTGTGCAAGTGCACGTAGTTGAGAACTTCATAAGTGCCGGTGTGCTGATTATTATTTGTGTCTCCAAAATTGTGCGAGTAGTATTTCTATGCATAAATTTGTGTGTGTGTGTGTGTGTGTGTGTGTGTGTGTGTGTGTGTGTTGCTGTGAGCACAAACTCACAATGATGGCTCAGTTTGAAACCATCATAGTGAGGACATTTCTGCATGGCTGGAACAGTTTTGAAGGTTAAGACTTGGTTTTAAGGTTAAGGCTAGGTTGACATGAGGACCGTCATTGCTCTTACCAGTGACAGTCCTCACAAGTATAGAAAGAGGTGTGTGTGTTTGTGTGTGTACTTGTACTTCTGTAGTTGTGAGGACCAGTTTGGGTTTGAGGACATTTTGTGAAAGTGAGGACATTTTGGCTGGTCCTCAGTTTCTGACACAACTTTAGTTTACTTTGTTTTACTTGGCTGAGGTTAGAATTACAGTGGGGTCCAGAAGTCTGAGACCACTTTGGTCTTAGATGCCTCTGTAGGTTAGGGTTAGTGTCCGGTTAAGGGTTAGGCATGGTCAAGTTGTCATGGTTAAGGGGCTAGAGAATGCATTATGTCAAATATTGTCCTCAGAAAGATAGATGTACAAGTTTGTATGTGTGTGTGCGCTCTTTGCTCTGTTACTGTACGATCTTTGAGACGACCAGTTTGAGCTTTAGACCTGTGGGGACGTTTCGGTGAAGAAGAATTAGGTTAAGTAAGTTTAGGGTAAGCACTGAGGTTAGGCATGTTGTGGTGAAAGTTGAGGTAGGAAATCCATAATGAGCTTCGCAAGTATAGAGGGTTCTCACAAGTATAGCGATACCAACGTGTGTGTGCACATAATGTATACCTAGTATAAGTGTAGGAATGCCTGTCAGCGTGAGTGTGCATGTGCTCTTTGTTACACACAGACACAGACACACACACACACACACACTTGCAGTCCCTTGGTGTGCATGAGTGTGTGAGCAGCAGTCTCCCGGGCCGGGCCATAACAGTGATGGATGGGCCGTGTGTGGAGGCCGTTATTATTTGTTATGTGAGCGGGTGTGTGTGACTGGGCCTAGCGGGCCATACACCTGCTGCGCGCCCAGAGAGCCCCGGCGAGCTCGGAGAACAGCTGGACGCATTGATTTAGCAGCTCTCTCCGCAGGCTGCAGGAACAAATCAAGCAACAGCTAATAAAACCGGCCTTTATGATGGCTGCTCCATTTGCCCTCCAAAACAACTGGCTACATCATGTGTTTTTCTAACACCCGCCGCCACACAAAATTAAATCCCGGGCTAAGGTGTCGCCTCTGGATGCCGTGGAGCTCGGGGCTTAATGTCTGGCTGTAATGCAGCAGGGGTAATCAATGTTGCATGGTGTATGTGTGAGTGTGTGTGTGTGTGTGTATGCATGCACAGCCACTTACATGAATAAAATTTGTGTGTGTTTTTGTGCGAGTTGCTTAGTCAGATTCTGATGTTTGCTCAAGAATATGTGCGTGTTTTAAGCATGTTTATCTTCACACCTAGATGTTAATGCGATCAATACTTTTCATGTTTCTGTCCAGGTGAAATAAGTGTTTGCTCAGTGCTAAATGCTGCAGCTGGTCGAATGAGGTCTGCACGTGTGTGTGTGTAAGAAAGACAAAGTAAGTGTATATGCTTACATGTGTGTTTTTGTGGGAGGACAGAGTGTATTTTGTATGAGTCAGCCCTGTTAAGACTGTTCCATACAGAGCAGTGAGTGCAGCTGTGCTGTGTGTCTCTGTGCTGGCAGACGATACAGTGGCTCTATTGTGAGTCTATTGTGAAGCTTTTATCACGCCTGCTGAGCCAGTGGATACAGAGGAATAGATTAAGTGGGCCTTTGCACTTTGTTTAAGACACATTCTGCAACCGGAGACATGTGTGTTATCTATCAAACAGATGCACCAGGCCCAAATCATCATACACGACTAGAATTAAGGCTCTCTGAAGATGCACGTAAACGTCTCTGAAGGTCTACGCAGAGCAGGGTGTTATTAGTAACTGTTGGGCGCAGAACAAGGGAACCAATATGCAAATCTCTCCAAACATGCTTTGCTGACCTCTTGGAGATGAAAAGTTGATCAATTTCCTGTCTGGCGGTAGGGGTGAAATGGAAAATAAAAAACATGTAAATGTTGTACTCCATACAAATACAAAAAAAACACATATAACTATGCAAATGTGCATGAATGAAAACCATGCATTTTGTTTTCCTTATTTTTTCCTTCTTTCTCTATTTGTTTATTTAATAAGAACAAAAAAACAATTGTAATTTTCATCTCTGCTCTCTACAGAAGGATCCAAATAACAATGATAAGATCAAAATCAAAAATTAGAATTGCACATTCACTTGGATGTAGAAAGTTATAAGATAAGAGATAAAATATTCCTTTATTAGTCCCACGGTGGGAAAATATGCAGTGTTACAGAAGCAAAGTGGAAAGTACAAAGAAAAGAAAAACTGCAAAAATGTCAATATAAAATACTGAAAAAAAGATAAATAATAGATAATAATAATATGTACAGTTAGATATTTAAATATAACAAAAATAGCAGCAGAAAAGGGATACACAATTGCAAATGGTAACTTTTGTATAAAATATACTCCACTCGCCAAAAAATTCTGCCCTGAGAGCACAGGAACAATATACTGTACATTAAAACAGTATAAAGGTTCGCCATTCAACGTGGATGTAAATTAGCAGCATTTTTTCATCCATAAAAATATGTTTCTGCAGATCTGCATTGACTTGAAGAAACGGCAGCTACAAACTTGAACCAGCAACTTGGGACATGATGGACTTTGATTTCATTTTTGTGATGAGCTAAACTTCTGCGTTTCGTCATGTGGCAGAGCAGTAGTCTAATACGACGACATCCAGCTATTAGCCGTGCAGGCTAAAAAACGCTATTATGAACACTGGATTGAGCAGCCACGACACACTCCATACATAAACACACTGCTCCAGTACAATCTGAGTGATCTATCTGTGAGCGAGCTAACAGAACCTTCGGGCAGGTGACAGCTGCTGCTGCCTGCAGGGTGTGATCCTGTCAGAGCAGGAAACAGGAGGAGATAACATTGAGTAGACAGGGTGCTCAGGGTGTGGTCATCGCTTGCCACAATGTGAAAGACATAAAGAGGTGACATGGTGTCACCACAGCGGCTGTATTAAATAACTAAAGTGTGATGCTGTGGCCTATGCTGTGACATTGTTAAATGGACAGGGCGCTGGTGAGTGACACCACTTAGTGTCACTCTGTGAGGCGGATGGAAACAGACAAACTGAGCCAGTCAGCGTGCTGTTGATGTATGGGTCTTACATTCCCCACTTTTACTACAAATACATCCCAATAATAGATTTACAGGTCAACAAGTAGCAGTCAGAGATCAGAGGAAAGACGAGGGAGAATCACTGCCAAGCAAAAACGTGATCACTCACAAAACGACACTCTGGGTTTCAAAGGAAATATTTACAACTGTGTCTCAGCATCTTATGGCCGTGGTAACATTCATAGGCACCAGTAATAAAATCTGATTCAATAACTGAAGCAAAACAGAGAAGCTGAAAAATTGCCTTTGACTTTGTAGTCTCACCCACTTCTGTGCTCTGTGATATCTATTTCAGGAATCCTGCCAGCCAGGCCAAGACTGTAAAAAACCAAAGTTGGACTTCAGATGTTAAAGCCATCAGCTGTGTGCGTGCATGTGTACGTACAGTATATGAGCTTATGTGCCTGTTAGTATCAGATGCCTGCTGTACTTGCAGTCCATAGTTAAACGATGGAGCTTCACCATTCCATCATCTTTATTCACTCGAGTGATAAAATCTCTTGCCGATGTCAGAGACAGTGTGAGAGATGGAAAAAGATGTCATGAGCCTCTCTGCTCGTTGTGGGCCGTCCTTCACGAGGATGTGATCTCACTATAAAACACTTGCGCTCCTCTGTTCGTAACAGGTACTGAGAACCTGGAATCTGTGTGGGATCAGTAGGAACTGAAGCAACATCAGGGTAGTCTTTCCCTTTATGAGCCATCAACACCTTTAAAGGGGCAAAACATTTTCTCACTTACCCTCTAGTGGCATCTCACAGTGCAGATAGTTTTTGTTTCAGTTGTTCAGATTTTGAGAAATATAGAAGTGAATTAAATTTGGTTTATGGTGCTTACAGCTTTAAAACCTCACTATGAATAGTTTCCATCAGGGCTGCTTCTTCCATTTAATCTTTATTAATACAATGTTTTGAAGAAAGATTCACTTGTTTTAAGAAAATGAAACTTTAAGCTGCTATGATCAATAGTTTTATATTAACAGAGAGTCATATGTGAAAGATGCTGCATAGTGAATAATGACCTGAATCTGCTGTTCCCCTCAGCTCTGTGCAGCGTCTTGACATCTTTCCATTTATTTAGCGACTGGCTGGTGAACATAGTGCAGCATCTACAGCTTGTTAATGTAGATTTAAGGACTGAAGATGCAGAGTTGATTTGATATGAAGGAGATTGTTGGAGGCCAGTAAATAAATCTTAAGATGAAGCTTTAAATTTAGGAACACTTCATTTTACAATGGCCTCATTGCAGTGTATTGAGGGGAAACTCTTAAATGTACAAATACTATATGAAATTGTTTTAAATTTTTGTGAAAGATTTTAACTCGTCTGATTGTATGTAAATGTCAGGTTACCAATCATGAGGAGTTCTAATCACAGTGTTAAAAGGAGCCTGAGAAAATGACACAGGTGACGTCATTGGGGGGATTTTGACTTGGGCTTGGAGACTTTACATTTCTAACAGAAAGTCTGCAAAAGTCTGCAGTGTATAGTTTAGAGATCTGGTTATTTACCAATGGAGGAAGGTCAAAATTAAAATATGCTACCAGTTGCATTGTGGGAAATGTGTGCTTTAGTCTTTTGAGTGAGTGACCATATTAGAGAGAGACTAGAATATCAGTTTTGACCATTCTGTCTCTTTTGAGTCCTGCAACTTCATTTAAGTGCAATGCTCACAGGAATATCCTTATACTAGTTATTCATGCATCTTGAATTTGCAAGATTGTAACAGAGTTGAATACAGTTTTGTGTTTCATTCTAAATATATATACTTTTAGATTTGTTGTTATAAAATCTCCTTGTAAATACTGATTTTATCATTTACACACAAGTCAAAAATGTCTGACGACTCCCCAGTAAACACAACCTCCTTCAGTTTGTCCCAGCATGCAGCAGGTCTGGTCAGTTTGTCCTTCAGAGTCATTGACCCAAGGTCAAAGACAAACACGGCCTCTCTGATATACTCACGTTACGTTGTTGACCTCTGACCCCTCAGTCTCTGAGGTCAGATGGACCACACACCTCTTGCAGCAGGTGAGTATGAACTACAGAATCTCATAACTTTTACAAGTCTGGAGGCAGGTGACGCTCAAGAGACCCGCAGTCATCACTCGACTATTTCCACCGTTAGCTTCAGCACCTGTCCAACACAATATGAAACAACAATAATAATAATAATAAAAAGAAACAGTGGCACGTAGATATCAGAATCTGAAGAAAAAGTCTCCTCAACACCTGAACTCATTTATTTTCTCTGGAACTTTCCGTTCGTTTTGTGACCATGTGGAAATGAATTCTAAGGAGCTATCGAGTTAACAGTGTTTCCATGAGAGCACAGTGGTTATGAAGGTGCTATTTACACACACAGCAAGAGGTCGCTGATAGTTGGACATTTATGCTCTTGAGCAAGGCTTCGGTGGACGGCGGGTGATTCATACCCTGTGCCCACTGCTCCCGAGGAACAAGCCCTAAATTATTTGAAGGGGAAAAGGGCTGCCAGACTGAAAATTAAGGAGGAAAAAACTTTTCAACGTGAATTATTCACTGGACATGACTCGGGGGGCCTCAGACGTCCCTTTACAGCCTGGCTCCCAGCTTCAGAATGAGTCTCCCGCCCTGTTCTTTTTTTCTGTTTTTTTTTTTCCTACGTCACAGAACAAGTCTGCTAGCGTGATGCTGTTCGATCCCGACGCCTTACTTGTTTTATTATCACTCCTGAGTTGTCAGCACAGACCACTCTTTGTCACCTCTCGAAGTTGCTCTGAATTCTCACCGTGGCTGTTTCTGTGGAGGCGTATACAACCCGTGGATGGTGGAAATGACATTTGCTCCTCGCAGAAGTCTGGCGGGGACGGAGAGAGGCGAGAGCTGCCATTTGGCAAAGCCATCAGGAGCACTTTACGCGTCTGACCTTCATGTGTCTACATGCAGTAAATATAACCCCCTGGCTTTTGTGGATGAGCCCCGAGCGCTCTGACTTCCAGAGGGAGAAACAACGAGAGAAGAGCGTGAGAGAGACCGAGGTGGAAAGAGAGAAGTTTAGCTGGGAAAATTCTCTGTGTAAAAAACAAAGTCATCTCAGCATGAATCACACAGTGGGGCTGCAACTTCTCATCCATGTTTAGTGAATTTGCAATATTTTCCAAAATTAAAGTATGGTAAAGTCAATCATCACCTCTCTTTTCACAGAAATGTATTACTTTCAGCTGACAGCTTGTTGTGCTTCTCTTTGGCCGATGTTACAAGTGAAATATTTTCATGTAGGTTCAAAATTATTAATCCACAATACTTCAGGAGTTTAAATAATTCCTAAACATTATGTTCAACCGAACACTAGATATAAGCTTCACAGAAAGTAGTAATAACCTAAACAATAAAAACATATTTTCTCACTTACCTTTAGTGGTATCCGTCGTTTTCTTGATAGTTTGCGCCGATAAAATTGAGGTGAATGGAATTTTGTTTGTTTACACAGAAAAATGACATTTAAAAAATTCACCATCAATATTTCTCCCCAGAAAACACACACACACTTCCTCTAACTGCTCTTGTTGCATCCTGTCTAGTCATTTTAATTCACTGAACTTCTCTCACATGCTCCGTCAGTGCTACTCAGATAAACCACATTTAAACCCCCTCCCCAAAATAAAGTTGACACCGAAGGACAGATAATTAAATATTTCCTGACAAAACAGTGGGAATTTGCCGTGATGCAAGTAATGCAGCAGTAGTATGGTCAGTCAGTGATGAAATACATGAAAGACGTACAGAAAATACAAGAATTTGGATTTGTAAGATTTGTGACTGCATGAATGAATGCCACTGGCGGTGTTCCTGCCAAGTTCCTGTCAGGGTTTGTGTCGCTCCTCAGATGGAAGCTCCAGAGATGAAACTTTCCCTCGACAGCACATCTGGAGGCCAGCAGTGACACTGAGCGTCCAGCAGAACCACCTCTTTTCCACAGCTCAAACTCTGCTGCTCCTCAGCTCCCAGCATCTGTCCTTCAGCCCGGGCACAGCTGTACTGAAATTTGATTTAAGGTGTATGACATGGATGAATGGTTAGGGTATTTGTTTGCAAGGTTAATTTAACGATTAATTAAAGAGGATCGTAATTCAAGTCTTGTATTATAAATATAATTAGACGTTAATCATGAGCTTTTGAAAACATTATTTCAGGAAGTTGTACAGTTTTCCATCCCCTGAAATTGATAACTGTAACATCTACTTGAAATTGACTTTGATAATAAATGACTTATGAATTAAGGTGATTTCAGCTTTTCAAATTAAGGGACAGATTAAGACATTAAGAGAGATGAGGCCTTATTAATGGGATTTTGAGAGATTTGTTTTCACAATGACACAGTAAATAATAGTAATCACACAGTAAATAACTGTTAAATTGGCCACCCAATTACATTTTTTTCATATGTATGTATATGTGTATATATATACACACATGTTTTTGCACTTCCTCCCCTGTCAATCAAATGTAGTGGGCTATCGTTGCTCATACTAATCACACAGTTCTTCCTCTGTTTATAGCAGCACTGCAGAACAAACAAGAAGTGAAGCACAGGGCGTCAGAACAGCAAATTTAGACACTTTCATGAAAGACAGAAACAAAATAGAAATCGATAATGTCAGGGTTGTCAGACGGTCGAAAGCGGTCAACATGTTTTCACATTAACATGTTCCGTCTCTTGGCTTTTAGCTTCAGCTTTTAATGGGCTTCAAACTCTTTGACCTTTGCCCCAGGAAACATGTCTTGGTGTCGCTGGACATTTAAAAGCAGATTGACAGAAAACAAACGTTGGTGTCGATGAAAATGTAAATCATTTAAACGTGGTGAAAGCGCGGAGCCCCTGGGAGCAGGGGTGGAATAACAGGAGAGAGGAAGCTGCCGTTCATGAGGATTTTCAACAAAACCCCATAAACTGTTGCTTCCTGGCGTTAACTACTGATCACTAACTCTTAATGATAAGTTTTCATTTCTTTTAGAATAAATGTATCTTTAATATTGCTGCATTTATGTTATTATACTGATATTGGGTCAATAGTTTCTTTAAAAAATTGAATAAATACTAATTGTATGCTTGATTGAATATTTTTGCCTCCGTACATAAGAATGAATTAATGAATTGCTATTTTTAACTAAGATATAGCGAAATGTAATTTTGGTATTTGTCATAGAGATTTTGAAAATAAATGTGACAAATAAAGTTGGACAGTCCGATCTTGACCTTGTAAACAGCAGCTGACAAAACGAGCTTCACTCTAGCTTCTCCAACTCGGGTTGTGGAGCTTTCGACCAGACCGTGCCGTCTACATGGAAGTCCTAAT
The DNA here is from genome assembly GCF_002814215.2 of Seriola lalandi dorsalis. Classification (NCBI taxonomy): domain Eukaryota; kingdom Metazoa; phylum Chordata; class Actinopteri; order Carangiformes; family Carangidae; genus Seriola; species Seriola lalandi. The sequence goes on along the minus strand of NW_019524465.1, from coordinate 79,799 downwards.
AATGAGGGTAATAATTTTTCTGTCATTGCTATAATTACCATGGAAACAAATATTACCATCATTCAACACCTCAGCTTCCATTACCCTTTTTCCTCACTTGACATTATGAGCTGCCGTGTTTGATTTAGGGGGAAGTCAGCTGGATAAGTTTACAGCGCTTTAATAATCTTCAGAACGCGAAATAAGCCAAGAATATTGTTGTTTAAAGTGTAACCTGATTTATGTTTTTACCACCGATACTTGAGAACTCTTTCAACATTTGTGGATCATATGATCATATCTATTTATTTATTGCAAACCATATGAGATTTGGGTCTCAGTTACTTCAAATGTGTCCTCTGTGTCAGATACAGTCCAGCGGCCATTAAATCCTCCATAGAGAGGAAAGTGTGTATTTTTGCATTTTGTGCGTGTGTGTGTGAGTGTGTGTGTGTGTGTGTGTGTGTGTGTGTGTGTTTGGGGTCTAGATGAACAGATAGGGTTACTCTGTGAATCTGTGATTGAAGAACCGGTGGACGGATTGCTATAAATTGACCCACCATGCTGACATGCTGTTCTCTTTGAGGTCTCCTTTTTACAGCGTAAACGCTCCGTCAGTCAGCACAGACAGTTCACCCCTGATGGAGCAGATACCGGTTTAATCTCTCCCCAGGCACCACGGTAGTTACATCAGATCCTGCCGCTGAACGTTTCGGTACAGGTTGAGGAAGTTGTTGGTCATGTGTTCGCTGACTGCACATTGTTTGAACAGCACTTAATTACCTCACCACAGATCTCTCGGATGCAGGTGGTCAAGTTGCTCCGGTGAAAGAAGTAATCAAACTAGTTGAGTGTGACCTCAGTGGGTTGACCCAGGCATCTTTTACTTGATTTTATAAATCTAGACCATTATCTTGTTGCCCTTCAAAATAGTTTGTCTTTGCTGACTGAAAAACTAATCGCATTACTCGACACTGTTCTATCTATTGGACTTCTATCAGTCTGCCTGTTTATCCTGCCTCTGAGATACGTTTGTATAACTGAAGCAGCAGCTTATCTCCTGTAATCTGTAAAAGGAGGCACATTTCACATCACACTTTGACAGCGTTCATCCACACAAGCTTTTTTCTTTGTTGTTGCAGCCAGTAAGAGATCATAGAGACAGAGAGAGTCGAGCAGAATAAAGCCGAGGGCTCTGTGAGCTTACACACAAAAAATCATCCCTTGACCCTTTCACCCCCACCCTTTGTCCCCCGACTCATCTCCTGCACCCTGTGTCACCTCTAAATTTAGTTTGGGTATTTGGAGCAGCCACTCCTATCCATTCTTTGGCCCCCGCGACCTCCCTCTCTGCTGGCACTTCAGCTCAATTCGTCTTTGTCAGGGACGGTGGGGCGATCCGTCCGGGCGCAGACATCTCATAGTGAGACGTAAATGTTCTGATAAGCTGTGAACATTGTCGTTACACGTTAATGATCCAGTCTGGAAACATGATGTACAAACGCGGCAAACATGTCCCCAACATAGACACCCACCTGCGCACACGTGCACTCACATTTGCCGCTGAACAAATGCTGCCACCGCCCCTCCCCTCAGTGCTGTTTGGTAAACTACTAAAGATATTCCACTGACATATTTTTATCTTGTAACTGGACTTAGCAGCTAAACTACAGGTATTTAATAAATGTTAATTTATTTAACTGGAGATTGGCCTGTTGGTCAGTCCATAACAAGTGTGTCCATAATATATAATTGGATTTGACGCTCACTGCTAACATGGTAGAATCCATGTGAACACGTTAGCATGCACTTACTAAATTACTAACAAGTAAGTGTTTGGAGCAAGTTCGTTTATACTAAACAGTAAGTTGTCATAAATTATATGCATTTTGGGCAGGTTTAATATTTATGGTCACAATCATCCATTTTGAAATGTACCATTTCCATTAGATATGGAATTAGATATTGAAGGCTATGGAGCCCATGGATGTCATTATTTTTATGTTTTTTTGAGATGATGAAAGAATTATTTTAATCAAACCGTCTTCTCTTGATCATTTAGTCAAACTATCAACAGTCTTTTATGGTAATTATTGTAAACAGCCGTCCTAAAATGTACATGATGTAGAGTCATTATATTTTAATGACAATGCTTCACTTCCCACCTAATTTGTCTCCATATTTACAGACCAAACCTTCAAAGAAATAGATTTTTTTGGAACTGATGAACGTGATTCAAAGTCAACATTCATTAATCCTATTCTCTTTGTGATTGTTGAGCTATGTGCACAAGAAGGAGCTGGATAATCAAATCAAGAAAAAGAGAGAATCAAGTAAAATCAAATGTTTTCAGAAGCAAAAAAACAGCTCAATCTGCAAGTAGATTTTAAAAAAACTCCATATATTAAAAAAAATGTTTCCCTCACAAATGGGTCCAAGAATTGTTCCAAATCACTGCTGCAATAATTAATCTTTTAGAATTTAAAACTGAAAAATTCATGGCGGTTGCTTTTCTTTCTGCACCTGAAAAGTTAACATGTGGGAGATGCAGGAGTGATGAATGCCCATTTATCATTTTCCGCCTTTCTGGAAACTTTTTCACACGGTGTGCGTTGTACTAACACGGTTTTTTGGGCTTTGACTGGCATGTTTTCTGTATGAGTACATACATGTACAGTATGTTCAAACCATTTGTACATTTTCACGAAGGTACGACCTGTGTGTTTATGTGTGTTGTGTATGTTTGAGTCTGTGAGTGTGTGCGTTTGTGTGTGTGTCTGACCAGGCTGGGTCTGTTTGGCCAGCTGTTTGGAGGGAAAGCCTGATCCCATGTGACCTTGTGTTTCCACAGCTGCTCTCGGATCAGAACAACCAGCTCTCTCTGCCAGCAGACCCGCAGGATGGGCCCAAAGCCCTGTTTACCCTGCCTTTTCTTTTTTAGGATTATTATGGTTGGTAACAGTAGTAGTAAGACTGGTACAAAGAATTAACCCTTTTGCAGAAAAATCCAGGAGCACAGAGGTTGACTGGATAATAAGAAAACCCTCTGTAACGGGTAAATGCTGCTCTACAGACAAAAGAGTCCTGCTTTATCTCCATGATCTGCTCCTGATTTACAACTGAAACACTGACCAGTAAACTAAGTGTGGCTCTTCAGTCAACTAACTCTGACAGAAGTGGTAGTATTTAGTCAATCAGCGAGTGAGTCAGCACTAAGGGATCAAATACAAAATAAGACAGAGCCATCTCCTGCAGCCTCAGGCAGTTAGCCGGTGCAGCTTCGACTTCATCAGTCAGTAACATGTTGGAGACGCAGATAAAGCTTGGCGCTTACGACAAAAGGGTAAATTACTGAGACATTTTAGTAATGAGTAAGAAAGCTTGAATACACATGGAAATATTGCTGAAATTATTTTTTGCTATATTGTACGTAGCTGTGTCTTATAACCATTATTTTAACTGTGGTGTTCGGTGCATATGGAGATTCCTATGAAATTACAGTAATGCTCGTCCTGATTTATTACAACAAACTGTTTCCAAGTGTCTGTAATCACAGAAGCATATGAGCACAAATTACTTCACCTTAAATGTATAAAACATTTGTTTTGGCTTAAGTTTTTTTTGGCTTAACATTTACGTATTTGCTAATGGCACATTTTTCATCATTCTCACAAATATGGAAAATATCCACACACACATTGTAGAACAGTCAGTGTTATAGTCTTTCCATCAATTTCTGTCATCAATGCACGTAATGAGTCACATAGTGTGACTGAAATGCAGCAGGATTCAACAGATGTGGCAGTAGATGCTGATTCTCTGCTAAAAATAGACAAAATATCTCAAGCAATACTAGAAAGTTATTAGCAGGGCTACAATCAAGGCAAGTAAAGTTAATCGAGTTTTACTGAGACGTAACTAAGCATCAAACCACCATCAAAATTAACCAAACTTTATCAACCTGGCACTTGTTTGACATTATTTGGTTTTATTTATGGGAAACAAATATTGTATATCAGAAGAGATTCTTGTCTGATTTGGTGAATACAAATATACGAATAGTAAGTTATGCGCTGACGTTTAATTTCAGATAAGCGAGTAACGCCTCTGGTGTTATCAACTTGCTAAACGTTGTTTAACATGGTCTTCGAGGCGACAGTTACAGGAACTGAAGACAAGGAACCGGATTCTTCGGAGGAGAGAATCAAGCCGAGCCTGTGGATCAGTGAGGTGGTGAAACCTGTCGGCTTCACACTCACACTGTCGCACACACACACAGACGTGCACACACACAGATGAATAGCTCCACGCATAGATACACTCAAAATCTTGCAGTACCTACACACACACACACACACACACACACACACACACACACAGTTGTACACACATTCCTATACTGCATATAAACACACACATTCCTGTACACACATGCACACACAAAGCCTGTTGTAATGAGAACATTATCATACATCAGCCATGTGTCATGCCATTCACACCAGGTATTTATAGTGTTGTTCACCACTAGTAAAGACTTTGATGTGTGTGTGTGTGTGTGTGTGTGTGTGTGTGTGTGTGTGTGTGTGTGTGTGTGGCGCTCCAATTAAAATGGCAGGGGAGTGATGACTGTCAACAGCCAGGTGCTGGATGTTAGGTGGAATTTGGTGCATGACCGTGACAAACCGGGACACTCGTCTTACAAGGTACGAGAGAGCGAGCCACCAGATTCCCCAAACACAGCAGGTTCTGAAAAAACCTGAGTGGTGTCAGACACACAGATAACTGAAGATCTATTTATATATTAATTTGATATTTGATGAATATAAGTAATTCATTAAAATGTTTATTTATATTTCATTCTTATTATGTATTTTTTTCACAAGTGACAGATTATATAAGCGGTCACTTATTTGATAATATTAAGAATCAGTTCAATTCTAATCGTATTCTACATTTTATTTTATTGTACTTTTAAACTATTGTCATGTGTTCAGTCAAATTAAACGCAGGCATGTTTAGGCTAAAATTTACATCTATACTTTTTATATAAAATCCATTCACAGATACAAAAGAGTTAAAAATTTACATCCGTAGAAATAAAACAGATGTGAAATTCTTGTTTGCACAGACGTATGTTACTATATTTATTTAGTTAGGGAGTTGTCAAAAAAAAAAAAAAAAATCAGACAATCATCAGATTTTTGTACGGACAAAAGAAATGTAATGCAGTGTGATATTATTATAAATTATATAATTTTTATTCATTTATATAATTTATATGTTATTCTTTTTTTGTAATTTATACTTTTTTTAATTTAATTTTTATGTAACCAGGAGGTCCCTTGGCTAAGATAGCACACTATTACAAGGTTACAAAAAAGATAGAACATATAAAAATAGAACATATATAAAAGACAAGAAATAATGAAGAAAAATAGAGCATGTTAAAAACAGACAAGAGACAACAAATACATAAATTAAAATCCAGCTAAGAAAAGCATAAATGGCTCAATAACGTGTAATTTCTGTTTTCAATCAAGATCTTTTAGAATGAACACAGTATTTACACATCTTTTATATGTTACATGTATTTCATAGGAATTTACCTCTATAGATATATCAAGGATTATTGTAATAATTCACATGTACCTGTGTATTTACCATAATTAGATAATAAAAAATATATTTCTTGTAGGAGGTGATTAATATACAATACTATACTGAATTAATGAACAGGTCATTAGTCATGTGGAGAGACAGATAGCCGGTTAGTCCTCGACATTTCCAGTAATCCCTGGTCTGTTCCCGGCTCTTGTTTACAGATGTCTCTCTCTTTGCTGCTATAAGTTCGCTGATGTTTAAAAGTGTCCGGACGGCCTTTTCAGAGCTTTCAACTGCCGCTGAGGTTTCCAGCTCAGCTGGTCGCACATGTCTGTCAGCGCCGCTATTACCATCCTGTGTGTGTATGTGTGTATGTATGTGTGTGACTGGGTGGGTGGGGGGTACCCGGGCCTGTGACCTTGAAACTAACGCTGAACATTATACTCAACACCTTCCCACATGCACAGATACACATACACAAAAGTTAGCTAACTTATATTCTCAGCCAGAGGCAGTTGACCCTTTTACGGGTTTTACACTGTGAACACATGATCAGAACCAGCACTCTGGTGTGTTTTTAAATTATTAGCAAAACTGCAGAGGAGCCCGGTTCAGCTTTCAGGTAATACTTTCAGAACCTGGTTAATAGAGACGCTCTCAGGAGTTTTTTAATTCAAAGTTCACATAGGAAAATTCAACCTGTTTTAGTGGATCTGTAAGGATTGTATTGGTAAGATTAAAGAAGTCATCCATGAGTTCCTCTTTTATAAGAGCAACTCCAAACAAAATATTGTCAGTTATAGAGGCACAGGCCTCTATTCATGCTGCGCTTCTGTACACCTGCTTGGTTGTACACCTGAATGTGTGCTGTACCGTGCACTGCTGTGTATTATGAAGTGTTGCACTTCACACACTGTGGACTGACCATGAAGAAACTGGCAGAGCACTAGATACACTCATGGTTTCAGCCTGTGTGTAGTTACAGTACTTAAAGAATACTTACAGTACTCTGTCCTTGTTGCTCAGCTCTCTCTGTCTTCACTAATGGAGAAACAGATTAAGCCTGTAAAAACTGATATTTAGGAAATATTAAATATAAGAATTAAGTTAAAAGGTTTCAAGCAAAGTGTGAATACTTATGGAGAACAATGTGAATCAGAGCGAATGTTGAGCAACTTGAGTTTTTGGCTTAAAACATGAAAGTAGGATGAACAAAATGCACTGTAGGTGGTCCTGTCATGTTCTATAGGCAGCACTAGCTCTTACTTCGCAGAACATTGAAATTCACTCAGGAAATATTCATGCAGCCCTCGTATTTTGGAGAAGTTAGATATATTTTACATTCAAATGTGTTTCCCCCGCAGGGAAAACGTTTGAGCTGAAGTGCCACGGTGCTAAAGTGAAGAGGCTCAGTGGCCATGACAATGTGCTAATGCTACAATGGGTCTCTAACGAGTGAGAGCCAGCGCTAATTTCCCTGTTTGACAAAAGGACTCTGTGATCCTTGGCTGTTAGTGGTTAGCTGCACTAGCAGGTGTGTGTGTGTGTGTGTGTGTGTGTGTGTGTGTGTGTGTGTGTGTGTGTGTGCGTGTGTGTGTGTGTGTGTGTTTGTGTGTGTTTGTGTGTGTGTGTGTGTGTGTGTGAGAGAGAGAGAGAAAGACTTTTACTGAAACACATTATGCGCCAACTCCAAATTAGCAAAGTGGGATTCTGAAGTGTGTGTGTGTGTGTGTGTGTGTGTGTGTGTGTGTGTGTGTGTGTGTGTGTTTTAACACATATATGTTACCATACACACATCAGTCCACCTGCCTGTGTGTTAATATTTGTGAGTTTGAATTAACTCATATTCAGTACTGTGTCAAGGTGTGTGTGTGTTCACGTGCATTTAACTTATTGCTGAGGTCATGAGGTTGGCGGCGGCCTTCTGGGGGGGGGGGGGGGGGGTCACTGGTGCAGGTCTCAGAGCAGACAGGTTGAGCGACAGATCATTTACATCTCCCAGCATGCTCAGTGTGATCCTGGCCCAGGAAGCGCCACTGTTACTGACTGCACACAGGAAAAGCCCTGATGAAGACGGGCTGTCAGCATCAACGTGTCACACAGGACACCCACAGCACAAAAACACTGGTTTGCAATATAGAACCAAAGTGAAAGAAAGAAAACCTACTTCATTAATCATGTTGATAATTGTAATAATGCTAATTATTAAGTCGGGCCCTACAACATCACTACACTCAACAGATCATACATTTTAAAACACCTTTTCCAACAATATTCAGCTTCATTCAGGGGGTTCAAATTATAGTAAGTATAAAGTATAAGTACTGTAGTGCAAAATAATTCCTCATTTATCAGGTAGTTTAGATAGTAAACTCCCCAAAATTAGAGTAAAAGTAGTATAATATGTGGTTGAAATCGCACAGATTTTATTTTGAAAGAGTATAATATTTCTTCTTCAGGGTTTTTTTTTTTTTTTACTGTAGCAAAAGCAGGAATAGAACAAAGATGTAGAGACATCCTGTGGGTATCATGTCAACAAATGCAAATGTCAGGAGGGTGAAGCAGAGTGAGACACTGTCAGACTCAGAGGATGGCTGGGAATTAGGAGGATGTTTGCACCGCACTCGCGTTCCTGCCGGTCCGTTTCTTACTGAGCAGCGCCATGCTAAAAATGTACACAGCCATGACACTGCAAAGAACCTGGGATAAAAGTATCCACCAAATGCCACATGTGAGAAGAAGAGACATCGCTATGTGAGGAGATGAAGAGGAGATGGAGGAGGCACTCGGGTGGTGATGAACGATCGGACAACGAGAAGGAGACGAAAGAAGAAGAGACGGAGAGAAAGAAAGGAGGACGGTGACAACTCTGACAGCTTCAGGCCTCGTCCACTCCGTCAGCCTCCAGGATAAATTTAAATGTGAGGATTGGGTGTGCTGTCCCAGACCTGTCGCTGCTACACACTTTACTCTTGTGTGTCTGTATGCACATGACAATCGATTCCCTATCAGGGCACATCAAATCTGAAATGTGAGCAGATTACGTGCGTTCATATCGACACAGTTACACAGGAAAAACCTTTGTGTTTACCTTTTGTGTAAGTGGGTCAAAGCCGGGTTATCTAACCTTCCTTCTTAACCCAGCCCAGTGTTCCCAAGTTACACTCAGGCCACATTGTCTACCATCTTAAGTGTGAATTCTTTTAGTGACACCCTAAAGCAACAATTTTGTTTCCGCGTGATGTCTGGAGAGCTATGATTGCAGATTTTAATGAAGATTAACAATCTTTCCATCCACAATTTTTCTAAACTCCTTAAACTCACACCTCAAGGAAACCACAGCAACAGTCCAATGCATTATAACTATCTGCAAATTGTGATTGGTGTCATCACCCGTCAAGGAACCTAGAATGCATCAAATGTCTGACACATTCACCTGGCAGCTCCAGCTTTGGTACGGACGTGGACGGGTGAGGACTTGCACATGGACAGCAGGTGCACTTCATGACAACCTGACGACAGGAAGAAGAGGAGCTACTGTGGCCGAACAACCGGAAACCGGAAAGCTAATGGCGTGTGCAGCAGTTTAACGAGAATTAATTCTCATTAATGTTATGGGCAACACTGACAATACTGTTTGAACACACTTAACTAACTTCATATCTCTGGGGAGGGAATCAAAGCTTTGCCTGCATCAAGTTCTGTGAGACTGTGACATATCAATGCTTCTCCTATGTCAGAATTGTGACTACATGTAAATTTTTGCAGTTTGAATCGATATAAAAGTCGCAACAGTTTTTAATTTCAGTCTGACTTTAATAATAAAACATCATAAACATATAAGAAGCCACAGGAGTTGGTGGTCTCAAGGACTTCTTCATTCCTCTCAGAACCAGTGGGGATCTTGAGTCTGCCTTCAGTGTCCCCCTCTGCTGTCTGCATCCCAAGTCACACATAAATCACTTGGTGTGTATACAGACACCCTGGGGTGGCAGGCTGGCATTAGTTTCTGTCTATCAGCCCTCCTGTGTGTTCTCTGGTTGTCTGTTAGCATTTCTCCCTCTCTGTCTCCTCTCACTCTCACTCACTCTCTGTCTGTCTTTTACTCCTTCTCACATGTACACAAATGCTAAGTGGGTGTTTGAGTGGCTTTATGAATTACGAAGAGTGATGAGTGTCTCTTGAGGACCAGTCAGACTAATGAATAAACAGCGCACCTCCCAGAGTTCATTCATGATGAAAAAAAGAAAGAAATACACGGAGAGATTATTTCAACATTTGCTTCGTTGGTTCTTAACCATTTGTTATTTGGTTCTTAGCATGTGTCCAGTGCTAACGCCATCTGTTCTTGCACGTTATTTTGATCACCCCCCCTTAGTAAGCCTGGAGCATGCTGAGACGGTAACAGACGAGAGAAGAGTGGGTAAAGGTTTAGCTTGGCGCAGGACAGGACAAGCTGGTGAAGCAGGACACTTCACATCTCCGGGGAGGGATCATAGCTTCGCCTGCATCAAGTTCTGCTTCCTGTTGTTTCTCAAATTAGTGCCTCCAGTTGCTTTTAGTGGCCACGCTTTAAATATCTCATCTGCGGTATGTGAAGAAGCAAGACATAGTTTTTGTGAAATAAGCATAACTTTGGAATTTGACAGATGGTAATTTCAGAGGAGCGTGGCAAAAGTTCATCATTATTTGACTGAAAATTTACTTATCAGATTTCTTTTTCATTGTGAAATGCTGTTTTAGCCTCTTGGAAAAACTAGTAAGTAACCCTTGAGTCATGATTATTTTTGTCAAACTTTTGTCTGGGTGTGACAATGTTTGGGCAACTGAACACAGCACAGTGGTATGTGTTGCAATGACTTTGCTTAAATTTAAAATTAGATGGTTTAGGAACATCATTAAATTTAGTCAGATGTGAAGGGAAAATATACATTATTTTATACATTCATCACCCAAACCTCAGTGCTATTTCTGTAGTTTTTTTTTTGGGGGGGGGTTTGGTTTGTCTAATCCACATAAAAATTATGTGAAAAGATAAATTCATTTTTTGTTCACTAGAAGTTGCATGTACAAGTTTTTATTTCATTTAAAGGATAGGTTTACACTTTTTCAAGTCTCTTCAGTATCTTCAAACGCAATTCTTATGCCCATATGTGCATTGAAGAGAATAGACGAGTTGAAGAGTCATCAGTGACTGTAGCTCAATCCTCCAAGCTTCAAGATTACCGGCATGTGTAAATGAGCAAGATTATGGTTTTCTTCCTTCCCAGCTGCAGCATATCTGTTCATTGTGCACTGGCCAAGGGGAAGTAGCTGTACTTTAGCCTGGGGGATCTTGGCCTGGATGCTGTGTAGCCTCCTCCCTGAGGGATGAGAGACAAACAGCTTGTGGGTCGGTTCCTGCAGGATGTTTTTTAGAAGTCATCCAGCACCTTTCTGTATGTATGTCTCCAATAGTGGGGAGACGGGTGCCAGTGATCGTCTGGGCAGTTGTAATCCACCGTAGAAGAGCCGTCCTGTCTGCTGCAGGGCGGTTGCCCTGCCGTGATGCAGCATGTCAGGATGCTAAAGTGAAGAGCAGATTGAATGTGCACACTGTGGCTACAGCTGATGTGGGACAGGACTTCCTGAAGTCACTTATCATCTCCTTTGTCTTATGACACTGGGATGAGGTCAATGTCCCTGCACCAGGTCTCTAGCTCGCTGACCTTCTTTCTGTAGATCGTCTCGTAGTTGCTACGACTGTAGTGACCTGTGTGTTTGGCTGTAGGTCAGAAAGATCAACAACAGGAGGCCCAGATCGCTGCTGTGGGGCACTAGTGTTCAGGATGATGGAGGGGGAGAGGGTTGTGAATCATGACTGTCTTGGGCCTGCTGGTGAGGAAATCTAACACCCAGAGTGTGGTGTTAGATCTGAGGTGTCCTCAGGTGGGTCAGAGCCAGGTGCATGACAGTGGGGATGGAGAGATGGAGCTCTTCATGTGTGCCAATTCCAGCCATCCGATACACTTCATGATGGCTGGTGTCAGTGCAGCAGGGTGCTAGTCACTGAGGGACTTGCTTTGGGGTACTTGGGGACAGGGATGATGGTGGTGGATAAAGACTTGGCCGAGTGAGGCAATGAAAACTTCTGTGAAGACGTCATGGAGCTGGTGAGCACACCTCTTGAGAATGCAGCCCAGGACTGTTATCTGCACCAGAAGTCTATCGGGGGTTGACTCTCAGCACCACCAGCTCTGTGTTTACAGAACTGCAACATGAAATTATGTCTTAGATCAACAAAGTTTCTCAGCATGATGCTGACACATATGTTTGATGAAACACATTTTTGATGTTCACCAATGAAGAATGAATTTGAGACATTTCTGTTAAAGATTTGTCTAATTTTACAGTTTGATACGAACTTTCCATCAACACTTTCTTTCTGTTCAATCAAATTGCTTGATAGATGTAATCAGGCACCGCCAGTGCAACCAAATTGATTTGTATGTATCTTAAAAGGAATTGTCTCATTTTCACACTGCTATCAGATAACTGACTGTGATCTGCCAGTGCCGTGCAATGGCTGGCGTGGATTTGAGATTAGGCCACAGCTGTCTCAGAGAACCTTATCGTGCCTCCATATTCGTGTTTCTCGCCAAACGGGATAACCTTTCGGTCCCTTGGGGGCCAAGGCAGAATGGCTGGGACCATCTGACACCAGATCAGCCTGTTGGAATTTGGGGAATGGCGCTGTCCCTCCGCCGTGCCCACCCCACAGAGGAGGTGTCATCTCTGAATTGTGTTTATTTGTTGGCACCCTGTCGTGAAAACCTTTCCATCAACTGCATGTTAATCTTGTCAATAATTTACCCTGCAATTTTGTTTTTGTTGTCCTTTTTCAAACAACCCCCTCAAACACTTGACAAGTTTATGAAGCTCTTTACTTTTTCGCTCCTCATCATCCTGTCCTTTCCTCATCTGGCATTTTATTATCCACAATTCACTCCTGTCTTCTACACTGCTGCCATGCATTTAGACTTCCAAGTCCCAAATACACACACATAAACACGTCTCCTTGTGCGGGTTTGGTGACATGTGGTGGTGGCAGTGGACAGCACTAAAAAGGCTCCAGTGATGAAAAACCTCTCGGCCGTCCTGCGAAGCCATCTTCTGTTTCATATCAGGCAAAATTTATGGGCTCAGCACTCAGCATCTCTGCTCTGCTGCGGAGATATTCAGAGAAAGACACGTAGAAGGAGAAGAGGGCAATGGAGCGGGTGGAGGAGATAGATGGAGAAGGCGGCAAATGGTGGGCAGAGATGGAGGGAGTGATCAGAAGAAAGAAATGAACAAGGATATGTAGGCGAGATAGTCTGGGGCAGAATGGGCAGAATAGAGATAAATTGCATTCTCCCAATCGACAAGTTACTAGAACTCTTTTGAATTCACGTGGCAAAGGACCAGACAAACAGGTCTGTGGGTCAAAGTCAGATTTTCTTGTTTTCCAGCTGATTAAATTTAATTCAGTGAACATTAATGCTAATTAGTCTGACATCAGAACATCAGATTGAACAAAGCGGATGACCCATCCATCATGATGCATCCATCATTAATGCTAATGCTACCTTGTTAGCATTCAGTGTATAGAACTGGTCAGCTGTTAGTGTTGGTGGTCTCATCTCAGCTCCTCCTGTCCATGTTTGTCCTTAAGCAAGACACCGATCCCCAGTTGCTCCAGTTCCTCGCAATGGCAGCTTTCAGTGGACAGTCCATTTACTACTTCACTCAATTACGCAATATAGTAGTATAACAGAGCATAACAGCATACCAGAAATTAAAATGTAAACACATTAACACAGAACAGTATACAAAAGGAATGATTAAATACAGCCACAGTAACCAAGCAGTAGGATCAGAACCGCTGACATTTTGTTCTTCTGACATCAAGAACTCGTCGTAATTCTTAATCAGAATTGGTAAATACATTATAAATATTATATAATATAATATATATAATAATAAATAAATAAGGATCTGCAAAAACATACAAACTACAAATAAACAGACATTCAAGTTGACATTTAGTAACTCACATGGACATAGAACTACCAAAAATATATTAAATAAAGAGAAACTCTTCTGGCAGGTGCTAAAACTGCAAAAGCTATCACTTAATTTGTCTGTAGGTGATGATATTGATTGATAAACATCTCCTTTTGTTATTCAAAAAATTCTACTGATGTTTCCTTTGTTTTGTTCCCCCTAGAGTTGGGGAGAATGTGCAGTTTGCTAAACAGGAATCGGTGAGTTTGTGAGATACAAGGCAGTTTCATGAAGTGCTTTGCAGCCATTGATGCAGTGGAAAATACTGCATGTTGGTGGTTGGACAACTGCATAACTGTCAGTCGGGGATCATCATTAAAGAGAGAAAAATATAAACAGAAAATCATTTCTGTATTCAGATATTTTATCGTGGTTTCCATTCATCTTAACACACGGTATATCTGTTAATGTTACTCATATAAAGTATGAGATTTATGACTTTCTCGATGCTGTCTAAATTAAATTCCACAAATAAAAAAGGTCAGTATTACCCTCTACTACATTCTCATTCTCAACCCCTCACAAACCATTTAATGGAAACACTGCTTGCCACGAAAGCGCAAATCATCCGAACCTCATGTTTTTCCAACATATTTGAAAAGCTTGAAGTCGTGTTTTGCCCAGCTCTGTCAGACAGCCGCCACTTAATGCCTTCAAAGAGAGATGGATTCACACAAAATAGTGGGTCCACGCAAGAGAAAAAATTACCTCTGCCATCCATCACCAAGTAAATAAACTTGGTGATGAGATCAATATTTTGTAGGAGCGGCTGGTGGAAAGTTGGATGTCCTGGCCGAGTGTCGAGCCACATGGAAAAAGTGTCGCTCGAGCAAATGGCTGAAGCGCAGCCAGGGCATGTGACCAACTGTAGTTTGTGCCGGAGATGGATGGGGGAACTGAAAAAAGAGCTTCACAAGCAACACATGAGCGCGTTATCAGTCAAATCGAAAACAACCTAACTCCTCGGTTCAGTACGTCAAAGAGAAACCCACCCCTGCGGACGAGGGTTCAAGTGTCAAAGGGTCACTCTTATGCTAATTAAAATCCCAAATGTCAGCCAAGGGACCGGGTCACTCCAGTTCCCATCTTGGGATCTTTGCCTGTCCCCTCTCATCCTGCCATCTAAACGTCTGACACGAGCCTGAAACCAGAATATGTCAAGGAAAATCCGAGACTATCAGGCTACAGGCCCGGCGAGCCAGAAATGCACAGTTTGGACATGAGGTGGGAGGCGGGCACGCGGTAATGAGGAGTTCGGAGGGCAAAAATAACAAAGACAACGATCATGGCCATAAATTGCGCTGCAGACACATCAAGCTGTCTGCGCACTCCCTAGGTCGAGTGTCAGCTGGTTTGGGAATGAAAACACTTAACCCCACCATGGCTTTAAAGGTCATAACTCACAACTCTCCTCTCTGACCTGAGTTACTGCCTCTCGTTAGGATTGGACATCCCCCCGTCTCTCACCTTCTGCCTGTCTCTTTCCTCTCCCTCCCTCCTGTCCCATCTGTGCAGCCACTAGATGTATCCATTGCTGGTATCTGTGGGGCGCTGAACAAGATACTCTTACCCAACCTAACAAAAATGTGCCACAAGTGTGCAGCGAGAGGAAGTGAAAGCAGCGGTGGTGTCACACGCACTTTATTTTTACAATTCGGACACACGACGCTCTCATGCGATATGGGTGGTTAATCTCCCCGGGTGTAAATTTATATTCTATTCAAGCAGGCAATGAGGCAGCTTCAGTACGAGGCCCCCCGCCGGTCGATGGCACTCTGCCCGGGAGACCCCCACCACCTCTACCACCAGCGGATAGTAGTCCTTAACCCTCTCAACACCCCACGCTGCCAGAATTCAGGAGCAACCTCATCTCAAATCGTTTTATTTCCAAGGCTTTGATTTATCTGAAGTTAAACATAACCCTCAACACAGCAGTTACATCGTCGGCTCTTTCTGCTTTTTCAGCTAAGGCCAGGGATGAAATACTATGGGCTTGAATCAACATGGACTTTCACTGGACTTTAACATTAGTATGATGAATGAAGGATTTATACAGCTTCATAGATTTTTTTTTTTTTTTTTTTTTTGACACGGTAATTTGGGGATATAAAATAAAACGTGCAGCCAAGGCGGTGTAATCAAACCGTGGGAGACGCTGCGAGCAAGGAGGAAGATTTATCGCCCATACAGCAGCATGTTAGCCAGATAAAATGTTACTTGAGAGAAGTTAAAACCCCTGCTGTAGGTGTTTAAAAATGAACACAGCACTCAGAGCAGAGCGACTGAGGGTGAGACTGAAAGAGGTTGAGGGATAAAGAGGGATAAGATTACAGAGAAAGGGAAAAGTTGAGGTAAAGAGAGAAAGCGGAATCAAAAGAAATCTCCAGCCGTCCTATCTAATGATCTCTCACACATGCAGCTTATCTTATCTCTGCAGCAGCTGAAAAGCCATCTCCTTCTCTTTTCCTGCGACTGACAAAACACGTGTGGAGGGGAGAGGATTTTTCAAAGCGATTTCATCTGTTTTTCTATCCCTCCCTGACATCCGATCGGAACCACAGCGACGGCCTCCGGAGACGAGGCCTGGCCGTGTTTATTTGGCGCTAAAAAAGGTTATCTGCAATTTCTGAAGGTGCTAAGCAGAGATCTGTCATTGTGGAGGAGGATGGGGAGGAATATAGACTGTAAATGAGTGGGAAGAAGAGGGGCGGGAGGGAGGGATGGAGCAAATAAGGAGCAGAGAGGTGGTGAAAAAGACAGGAAGCACGGGAGGAAGAGGAGGTGGAAAAACTTGGGAGTGAAGGGAGGACAGGACTGAAGGGATAAAAGTTTAGCTAACACTTTCAACTTATAAAAGTTATGTGATTTGAATCATGTGTCTCACTGTGAGAACTCAGCTGAATCTCGAAGGACCAACATGCAACATGAGGGTCAGCCAATAACATCGCTAAGCTACGTCTCATCATAAACCTGACAGTTCTCTATTTTTTTACTTCTGTTTAGGGATTTCCATCATTCGAATGTAATCAACAGTGTAAAGGATTTAAATGTAAAACCAACAATGAGAACAAAATGGGGACAAAGAGTGACAGATACCTCACTCCTTTGACATTACACTACAGCATTATGCAAAGCTTCTGTTTTATCAGATTAAAAAAGCCACTAGAGCTAATGTTGGATGTACATAGTGCTTTAGCCTGGTGTGTAATTCAGGGTCGACAACTATCAAATAATGGGAGAATGCTACTCTTAGAACTGACGTGATGTGATCAACCAGCCCCTGTGGTTGTACAGTGTTGTTCCAGAGTGGGACTTCTTCCCTCAGAAAACATCTCTGGATAAGTACAGAAAATCTGACAACAGGAAAGTAAAATTTTGGCTTGTTATCAAGTTACTCACTGAACTAACAATAACTGGCAACAGCTGACCTGCCGCCGGCGATGTTCAGTGTCTGGAGTCAGATACTCACCACTGCTCCCAAATCTTTTTTTTTTTTAAACCATTTTTTTGCTTGCTGTTTTTTTTCACCATGTACATGTAGACAACAGCTGCAAAGTCAGCATCATTGTTCACATGCTTGTGTGCTTTGCATGTATCTGGAGGAAGAAAAAGAATGTCCACTAGGGGGCAGATTAGAGCCTTATTATCCCAAGTTCTACAAGTTTCTCTTCAGAGCCGTCCACCATTGTTGTCATGATCTCAACCTCCTGCTATTATTACTTTCTGATAATTTCCCCTCCAAAGTTCCAGAGAAACACATGACACACGACTTATCTATGATACAAACACGTAGTTAAATAAAATATATCAGTGGCCTAAAGCAGAGAAGTGTTGCAACACTTGCAGGCTGAGATGGACAAGAAAGTTTATTTGAGCTGATACCAATCTTATCCCTGGATCGACACTAGTGCTGATCTTTAGGATCAGGACATCTCTGCTAAAGAAAAGTCATCGTCTTCCCTGGGCAATTGTCTCACTATATTTTGATGTGTTAATTCACCTGCAGTGTTATTTTTTTTTCTTCACCTGTACACAGACCCACGGTAGCCCTGCCTGGACAGACGACTTGCCATCCACCGGGTATCAGTCTTATCTTCACTACCTCGGAAATCCTCGTGGTGACTATATGTTGCTGATCTTTTGCTGGCTCCTGAAACACTGAACATGGCTGTGATGTGTAAGGTAACCACCAGAAGTTCGGCTGTATATTGTTCTGTATATTACCGTTTTGACAGTCAGATCAGATTTGAAGACGAAACAGATTTTGTGGCAGCGTGGAAGGTTGTAGAGATGAAAGAGCCCAACCTGCTTGTCTTGGCAGCAGTGAGCCTGAACTTTTGGCTGGAGGGTAAAACTTGAACCTCAAAAAGTTAAAGGTTGGACACTGTCAGAGAAGAGAGGACTGATCGGAGATGAGAGAGAGAACAGGTAGTATGAAAAGAAAACAAAGGGAGAGGGTACGAAAGACAAAGCAAGAGAGAGGTTTGTGGATAGAGGGAGGTCTGTGTAATAGTCTTATTGAGTTAATCGCATGAGTGAGACATCAGCGATGGCCGGAGGCGGCTGTCAGGGCAGCAGCGCTGATGCCACAATCTGCTTTTTATGGCCTGTGATCCCAGGCTGCAGGAACGTCAGCTCAGAGCCATGAAAGAATAGACGACTTCAATTGAGTTATTGGACTGCAGAGCGAGAGAGGTGGAGAGAGGTCTTTTAACTTAATTAAACACTAATGTGAAGCAGTCAGTGCCTCTCCCTTTTTTCTATGGGGGCTTTCATGTGTGTGTGTGTGTGTGTGTGTGTGTGTGTGTGTGGGGCTGGAGGTGCAGTCTTTGACAGCGAAGTTTGTGAGTCTGGACCCCCCCTGGAGTCTCCAATACTGGCCAAGTCAGAGGTGTTATTAGATGAGGATAGAAAGGTCAGGTGTGTGTGTGTGTGTGTGTGTGTGTGTGTGTGTATGCGCGTAGAAGTGTGTGGCAGCATGTGTTTTGATAGCATTAGTCTGATAGGATTAGTCAGAGGCCACAGGGTTGTGTGTGTGTGTGTGTTTGTTTGTGTGTGTGTGTCTGTGTGTCTGTGTAACTTAAATCAAGAAATTTTTAAAAAATGCACAATTTAATTCATCAGTATTTTCGAGGGATTATTTTACAGCACACACCTTGAGTCTCTCTTGAACAAAGACGTACATATACGTCCAAAAGTATGTGGACACGTTGAGAGTTCACACAAAGGTCTGGTAAAGTCACTTCTGTCTAACTCCACACACCCAGATGTTTTTCATTTTCAAACCTACACTCTTCAGCTCCAACCACTGTCAATTTATCATATTTTGCACAGCTCCCTCTGGAGCCACAAAAGGCTTTACACAACTTTTTTTTTGTTCATATGCGGTAGTGCTTCCCAACACTTGTAAACAGGCTTTGATGTGTAAAATCGGTGCCTCTAATTTTGGGGCAGCAGTCTGGGGGAGGCCCCTTCCTGTTTCAATATGACAATGGCCCCGTGCACAAAGCCAGGTCCATGAAGAAATAGTTTCCCTAGTTGAGCCCTGACCTGAACCACATCCAACACCTTAGAGATGAATTGGGACACGTCAACTGCGAGCCAGGCCTTATCACCCATCATCGGCGTTGGGCCTCACTAATGCTGTTCTGGCTGTAAAGGAACTCCCTGCAGCCAGGGTCCAAAACTGTGGAGAGAGAAAAGAGTGAGGGCTGTTTTAACAGCAGTTTAAAGCCCATAGTTTTGGAATGAGATGCTCAATAATCACAGGTATGTAATGAGTGAAATGTCCACATATGTTTGGCCAAATACCAAAGCACTTAAAAACTACAACCGTGTGATGCGTCATTCAGACTCATTGTCTGAACTTGAAACTGTTTATCACTGTCTGTTATACGTATAATATTATTGCATCTTTGGCATCTTTCGGGTCCGTTTGTCACGCTCTTGTGCATTTTTCAGTAATTGCACAAGTTCAGTCTTTCACCAGGAATATATGGTTACAAATGTTAAACCGCTAGAAGTTGAGTTATAAGGTCACAGGTAGCTGCAAGCAGGAGATCTGCTAATGATACTCTAAAGTACCATACCAGTGGTTTCGAATGCTTAGCTACAAATCATACAGACATTACAGCGCCCCGCTTTGAAGACTGTTAAATGTGTTTTCCCTTCTTTGCAAGCAGCTACTGGATTTCACTACAGTATTGAAATTAACTTGTTAATGGGCTGAAAAGTACAAAATCACTGGTATTTACTTCAAATTGGTTGCTCTCGGATGTGTTGTATTTAACACTAGAAGGGACAAGGGATGGTGTTTCCTCATGACGGTCCCATCTACTAATATCTGTGGCTCTCTGCAGACCCTCTCTGTCACTTACTATTTACATATACATGAAATAACAGCAGGAGGCTGGTTGCACAAAGGTAGACCTGTGGCTTAGATATAACAAACAGTCAGACTTCAGATAAACGTCTAAATTCATCCGCTGCACAAAATATCCAACCGCTGAGCTCCACAGTTGCTCCGCTGTCAGAAAACCCGTCAGCATAGATACATCATGTCGGAATTTCGACATCCGCCGCCACTCGGAGCCACAATGGCCGCTATCAGAATCACATAGTGCCTGTCTCGCAGCTCAGTCGTGAGTGGTCCTCAGTGTTTTGCGATATGTAATCGTATATCACTTTGTCTGTCATTACATGAAAGGAACGCCGTTTACATCGACTTCTCCTAAATCTCCCTAGATTAGCCAGATGCCAGAAAGCTGTGTGGTGGTCTGGACTGAGGCTGCAGGTTATGTTTGGACTGATGTTAAAACTCTGGGTTGGTCGGGTGATTGGTTTGTCAGTAGTGTGTGTGTGTGTGTGTGTGTGTGTGTGTGTGTGTGTGTGTGTGTGTGTGTGTGTGTGCGAGCCTCTGTATGTGTGTGTTACTGGCATGAGGTCCAGTCATTGACAGAAGGATTATGGCAAGCTCACAGTTCAAGCCTCTGTGCTGACAGACAACTCGCCCCTGAGAGTCAACACACACTCTGGAGACACACTCCGCCTGTGCCCTCGCCTGACCCTGATGTGTGTGTGTTTATCACGGCGACACCGTCAGCACCTCGGGGCTGACTTTATCAATCTGATCTATATTCCCTTATCCTCAGAATACCTGTGTAATTTAATGACATTACCTATAAATCTTCGGCACGCTGGAGATGCAAACTATGTTAAATTGCGAGTATATTTATGACACGGACATGCACAGAGGGATGTTATATTAAGCATCAAAGGCTGAAGCGATCCTGAAAATTGGAGGAACTGCAATGTCTTTTAAATTGAAGGAAAGCTGTGTGAACTGAAGTTGTGGGACTCGAGCTGTCTGAGTGAATTTGAGTTGGTTAAAAAAGCATTAAGTTTAATGTTCCTATATAACGATCTTTCGACAAAATGTTGACAACCACAAAAAATGAACCCCTGCACTCACAGACGTATAAAACAGATCTGTGTACACCACAGCAATATATCAGTATCCCTTATATGACTTCAAGAGAAATATAGAGCAATACCTCACTAGGAAACAAAATACTGCAGTGTTTATCCCCTGAATGAAATGATTGACAGCTCACTATTCTTTCTGGGTGGTCTCCGGGTGGTGGTGGTGGTGGTGGTGGTGCTGGTAGCACTGGTGAGGGGGTTGACAGGGTCTACGTTACCCTCTCAGCCATTTTTCATCCCTCGTTTCCCCCCCCCCACAAAAATCTTTAAAGGGCCACATAGCCCCGCGTCATGTGTCTGTTCCTCAGCCCCAAAGGCGAATCTGACATGTTGGACACAGATTCTAACACACCTCACTTTAAGAGACACTCTGCCCCCATAAAAGATTTCAGACCCTTTCCCCACTTGGGATATTATGACGGATTTTAACTTGGTTCAGTCTGGAGTTACAGAGGAATCTGCAACGCTGCGAGTCCATACGCAAAGAATATTTCAGCCACTGTAATCACTTAAAATCTCTAACATCGTTTAATATTATGTTCATCTAATTTCGTGAAGCAATTCCATATTCAAATTTAGTTCTTTGATTATTTGGGAATCATGACTGTCGCAGTGTTGTAGCTCAACACCCGTCAAGATAATTATAAAACTCTCATTTACTGTTCACTGTAGGGTAAAACTATTGAGTGTTTATCATGTAGATGTGGAGATTTCATACAGAGCCTTGGTTTCCCATGAGAAGAGCTGCTCTGGAGATAGGAGCAATTACATTCTCCAGTTTAAATTCAGTGGGTGGAGCCAAAAGAATTGTTAGTCAACTGACAAATTAAAAAAACAAACAAACAAACAAACAGTTGAGTCAAAATGGAATAAAATTTTAATACAAGTAACTCATTCATCCCAGAAGATGGCATTCATGATGTTGGGAGGTTTGGCTGCTAGCATGTATCTCTTAAAGGAGCTGTTTCTAAGTTTTGCTAATGCTACATAGCCAACGTTAGCATTAACAGCTGTTTACTTACTAATGTTTCACTCCAGTTGAGACATATTTAACATTTCACAATGCGTCTTTCCACAAGCATGTGTGTTGCATGTGAACTTTGACGGTTAAAACACATTCACATTGATTGTAGTTGCTGAGAGAGCAAAGGGTTGAACTTTCTCCTAACATATTTTTTTAACTCCATCATGCGTTTTAACTGGCAACCGCCTCATCACGAGCTCGCTTCCTGCTCCAGGCTAATAACCATGTCCTTGCAAAAGGCTTAAAACAGTCATTGACCTTTTACCCTTTGGGTGTCATACCTCATCCAGATGTAGGGCTTTACCTCCAACCAGACTTCACAGGCATTCTTCAGATAGTTTCTCATTTCGCCTGATTATTCCTTGTTTCCTCTCACTGAGTGCACAGTAGTTTTGACACCTTGATCCAATGCTAGACCAAACACAGAGCCTCGGACATGAATGCACGGACGGACCACTGATCACGTCTGTTTTGATGCCCTGGAGGATGTTTGGGTCAACAGACTGAATGTAACTTGGTAATTGGCTGTATTTGGGTTTGTGCTGAACCACCAAGGAACTACACACTGCAGTCTGCAGAGAGACAGAGAGGGAAACACTGGCTGTCTGATTTTTGTAGATTTTTAGGCGACGACGACGGTGACACGTTCCTACTGCTGTTAATCTTCTTTTAGTTTTCTCTTTTTACTCTGCTGTGGCTCATCATTTTTAACCATTATCTGTAACACTTTAACAAAGACTGTGTCGAAAGTTGTAGCTTAAATGCACAGTGTGTAATTTTCTGCTGCTAGGGGTCTCTCAATAAAAACAATAACAAAAAGATGGAGTTTGGTGCTGTCGTGAAGTAGCGTGGGATCATGAATCATTGTCTTTCCCACCATTGCTTCCCCTGGGCAGGATTCCTTCATCGTCAACTGTTCAGAAAGTTTTTACCGGGAGACAAATTATCCGCAGGAGGCCTCCTCTTCTCTAAAACAAATGGACCCGGAGATTAAAACACTGAATAAAATAGTTTCACGTAAAAACAATCAGTGTTTCAGCGACTCTGCGGACACAGCTGCCGCTTACTTTGGCTCAGCTTGTTTCCCTGATAACTGAAGATCCAGACGTGTGATATCTAAAATCCTCTCATCCAGTTTAAATATATTGTCAAAAATGACCAATCCCTAAAAATTGTTTTGTAAAAATGTGGATTAAAACTAAAACCAAATGAAACACGCCATTATCGTGATCACAATTACAGATTTTCTTTAGGTTTGTAAATTGCGGGAAACATTTGGGATAATGAAAGTACACAACTCGATGAAATAAACCGGTTGTTTTAGGTTAGCAAGATTTACAGCAAAACCAGTTGTGAGCTGAACTCAGACGTGTTTGTGTCACACGTGAAGCTACTGAGATAAAAACAAGAATTTAAGAGTCAGTTTGTCCCAGTGAAGATGACACTTTTGCCCTTGTCTCTTTCCACATAAAGCCCCATTGTGATCATGTGAAATACTAATGATCCAAACTAGCGTGCTTCTATTTTGACTCATACATTTAAACCACCGAGTTTTTAGTTTTTTTCATAATTTACTGAAAGATTTATGATAATGTCAGAGCTTGGATGAAACATTTGACTCTGTTTCAGTGCCGGTGTGTTTTGATGTGTGTGCAGAATATTTATGATGTGTGCCTCCAGATTTGTGGAATTACATAAAATCAGTAAACTTCGCAGGCCAATTGTGCTGTCGGTGTTTATGGATTTTCACAGGAAATACCGTAAAACTAAACAGTCAGAGGTTTTCATAGGAAAATATGAGTTGAAACTCTCAAGCAGTGACAGTCTAAGTGTCTCTCGTCTGGCATTCTCTGCGAGTGGTTTGACTATTATTCATTTACAAATAGTTTCTGTCCGTGGCTTTCTTTGCTGTATGGATTAAGTTAGTGTTTTCTCACACAGGAAATTGCATGTCTGTCAGGAGGATTGTGGGTCAGTGTCTTGCTCGTAAATCACGACTCTAACAGTGACCACACAGTAACTTCATGTTACATAAAATCGCTCTGCTCCCTTCAATTTGTTGTTATACAAACTGTTATTTTTCAGCAAATTCTGCCACATTTGATTTAAAAACTCCCTGAACTCATTTCTGACTTCAGTTTACTTCTGCAAATTTACTCCCTTTTTCCCCTTTAGTGATCCCCTGTGAATTCGACATTGTAGATTCTCACTGGATTTTCTTCTTAATGCAGAAACGTTTATTGGTCTTACGTCCGAAAAAACCCCCAAAAAAAACTCCTCCAGAATTTTCCAGTTTGGTAGACAATCTTATGTTTTGCTTTGCTAATCCACATTGATACCTCGGTGTATTAAGATAATAACGCAGATTAAGCCTTCAGCAAACATCCAGTTCCATGTAATTTCATCAAGCCAACACCACCCTGTAAATCCTCCTGCAGAGAGCCGTTGTTAAAGTGTTTCTGGAGCAGAATTTGGGCAGAACAAGACGGCTGTTTTTTTGGGGGTTTTTTTGTATTTATTTTCTGTGTTTAATTGGACAAATGAATAGCATTCCAGCCCAGGAGCATAGTGGCATTATTGTTCTCGGAGAATAAACACAGAAGGGTCCTGCGTGGACTATAAAACTCCAGAATAAACAGCTCTCTCAAAGCCCAGTATTGAATGTCTGTTTATGACTTGTAATATGAAGTGCAGAGCTCTAAAATCACTAATTACATCAGCTATGTGGATTTCTGGGGAGAGCTCTTAAAGGGGGTATTGGTGGCTGTAAGTAAGTGTGTGTGTGTGTGTGTGTGTGTGTGTGTGTGTGTGTGTGTGTGTGTGTGTGTGCAGGCTTGTATAAGCTAATATGTCTAATGTGTTTTGTGCGCTTTTGGCTGCCTCGTGCCTAAGTGAATATTTTGGTCTATTTTACACTTTTCTAGTACTAAGTCCATTTGCTCAGTCTTAACTCTCAGCTTGTGTGTGCTGCAGAATTACGAGCCTGCTATGTGTGTTGTACACGTGTGTGTGTGTGTGGGCTCCATAACAGCCCATAGAGGGCTGACCTCGGTGCAGGGCGGGAGGGAAAAAATGGTTTCCTCTCCCCTGATCTCTGCAGACCCTGGTTATTAAAACATGTTTCCCTCTTCCGCTGAGATGAGAGGAGGTGAGCTGCTCACCGCCTCAACACGTGCAGTGACGACTCTTTCAGCCAACAGCACCGTGAAAATCCTGACATGGAAAGTAGCACGTATGCAGGAATAGATCAAATCATTTTATTGATTAAACTGATAGATTTACTGCAGGGTTGACTGCACCTCTGGGATTTTTTTTTTGGCTGTTGAGAGTTGCTGCACAGAGCTGCTGCGTCTGTGTTCACCTTGATGAAACTACTCTACAAACCAATATATGAAGAAATCAGCTGCAAGAGAAGAGTGATCACACAAACAAA
This sequence comes from Seriola lalandi dorsalis, assembly GCF_002814215.2. NCBI lineage: Eukaryota > Metazoa > Chordata > Actinopteri > Carangiformes > Carangidae > Seriola > Seriola lalandi. Next base: position 54,195 of record NW_019524465.1, on the reverse strand, counting down.
CATCAGGGAATGAAGTGTGAAAAGTCTGAGGACAGCTGAAGGATGGAAAAAAAAGAGCCAGAACGTAGAGAAAGGAAACATTCATCGCTGTGTGTGTGTGTGTGTGTGTGTGTGTGTGTGTGTGTGTGTGTGTGTGTGTGTGTGTGTGTGTGTGTGTGTACGGTTCAGTTCAGCTAAGTTCAGTTAGTGGCCATTCAGCTCTGTTGGCTGCCTCTGCATGCACCATCACCTCATCAGTCACTGGCCTGCCTGGACGCCCAGCAGCCTCCGCCCTGTTGCTGCTGCTGCCGCTGAAGCAGCCGCATTAGGACTGCGTCTCATCAGAGTGACCCGCCACCTCATATCTCAGCGCAGGTATGGGCTCATTCATGAGTGCTGGACACAGATTTAACACGAGGCCGTCGGTGGGATGACTGGTAGCCTGGTAGGCTGATGGACGGCCTGCCTGTCGGTCGACGCTGTTCTGCTGTCTGACTGGACGCCGTTGTGACGGTGCTGAGGTCATCGCAGGCAGATGAGCCAGAGTGTGCTGCTCTGAATGAGAAGCTATTTCGATGAGCTAGTTTATTGTACGGCTTAGAAGAAACATACTGTCGCTGCCATGTAGGGGGATGCATGAAACATTAAATCACATCACAGCTACAGTAAAATCCAAACTAAAGTCAAGGCAGAGCTGGAAATTCAATTTGCATAAGTTAGAGGTAAATAATTCCTGGAAATGAGGCAGGTAACAGTGGTAAAATGCATTTTAAAGAAATAACCTTACGCAACATATCTTGGGAACAAGAAGTGTTATTTTAGCTTTAAGGTTTTTCTTCCTTGTGGTTTCATGTCCATGAGATCAGATGGTTATTTTAACTGACCAAGGAAGGTAAAATATTTACTTGAACTTACAAGTGACTATTTGAAGTGAAACAATTTTTGGTCTGAATAATTTGACCAAACTATCACTGTTTCAAAAAGCTGTAAAAACAATTAACTTTTAAAAGACAAATTTGAGATTCCTTTGAGAATTACAATAATTAGAAGACAACCGGCTCAAACTTTAGGTTTCAAGAAGTGTTTAAATATAAAGCTTCTAGTGATGGTCCATGTTTCAACAAATCCCACGAAAAGGGCAAAAACAATGTGTTTAATCCATCTCTAAATACTTTCTAACTTCCCTACCCAGGCTGTGGCTCTCATTTCTATCAAAGACATAAATCTTTGAGATGGATCACAAACGTTTAGTTCAATTTACTCTTTTGAAAAAGTCTCAGTAATTTCCTAAAACAGAGGGGCACTGTAGTTTTTCTTTTAGCAAACGTGCGTCAAAGTGGAGAAAATAGTGCTTTTGTTGGGTACTATTTTCAGCTGTGGATGAATACATCTTTGGTGCCTTAATATTTACAATCAACAGGAAGCGTTTAACAGTAAACTACAAACATCACTTCCTGTTGAGCTGGAATGTATTTTTACTCTAATATACATTATCTTTAAACCCATTTGCTTTCTGTATTCTAACATGGCAGATCCTAATTAGAAACACAAAATCAGAAGCCCATTTCACTGGATATGCTGCTTATTAAAACGTATTAAAATAGGACAGACACGTATCTTTGTTGTTGTATCGCTCCACTCCAGTCGGGCTGTCTGAGAGTTGTTGTGCAAACTGTTCTACAGAGGAACAGTGCTGCTGTAACAGGACGCCCGTCACCGCCAGCAGCATCTATCTCAAGAATGGGTCATACGCATTTATAGCTCGTATCACATTCATCGGCCATAGACACCACCAAATCAAATCAGCAGCTATGAGTTGATCATATCCTGCAGTATATAATGTCATGCAGGCCGAATGATGACAGACTATAGCGGCGTAGACCGCATAAAGTAACACTATCTGCTGTCCATCAAAATGTAATGCAAATACCGGCTGTAAAATAAGCACATTATGCTGTGAGGTGGAGGCACTAACACTCGCTGCCTGGTAGCTGCTTCCAGGTGATGTGTTTAACATGTCCCATTTGTGTGGACCAAAAAGTTTAAGTAGATAATTATCATGAGCAGTAACAGCAGCATGAAGACGAGAGCACCAGCTACTAAAACATAAACTTGTGACTCAAACTCAGAGAGGAAATTTTCTTGAGGCCGTGCTCCTCAAACTAACAGATATGTTTGTTGGTCTGTGGCTCAGAGCCGACGGGCACTAAAAGTGCCGGTGATGCCTTGTGTGGATATCAGTGCAGAGATGACTACCCCTGCCCTGAGTATCTCTGCCTTGTGGCCGGCAGCCAGAGCTGGACCCCGTCCACCTCGCAACCATTATGGGCTGAGCGCTGCAGCAGGTGGTAGGAGGCGTGTGAGCTCCGAGTATGGAGCAGGACATGAGCCCACATACCAAATGGAACAAGCTTGAACCAGTTTAGGAAAAGGCAAGAGTGCCATCTAGTGACTCAAAGGTAGACGTCCTGTTCAGTGTCCTGATGTGGTTTTTCCTTTTCTTTTCTTCCCCACTGAAATTAGAGCAGAAATAACTACAACAAGTTGTATGTGACTGGACTGATCTGTCATCTGAACAACAACATTCTTGCAAAATATGTTGTAAATATGTTTAAATTTAGCTTTTAAATATATTCAAAACCTTGTAAAACTCGATAAAGCAACAAAACAGCCATAATTTAAGAGAATTTGAGGCTTTTCAAGTAAGATGATGTATAAAAGACTAAACCAAGTGAATTCTCGATGTGATCAGTGTAGAGCAGGTAGACATGTCAGGTGGGTCACAAATCCACCACACAACTGACAGATTAAAGTTTGATAACTTGGATTAACATGATCTGGTCGTTTAAGTAGTTTGTCTTAAATGAAAATGCTGTGTGTAAGTTATTTGTGGTTGTTTCACTACATGAACAGGATCACTGCTGAAGCCTGATATAAACACGAGCTGTAAGATCAGCAATAACTCACTTGCAGGTTCACTAGTGTTTGAGGAAAAAACAATAAATAAACAAAAATAAATTAATAAAAGCTTCTAAATAACAATAAAGTCATGACTGTTTGCAGGAAGGACACACGAGTGAACTGGGAGAAATGTGATTATTTCATTTTGACTGTATGAGTTTCTTTTACTGAGATCAACACACCCAGATAATATATCTGTGCGATGTCACATTCACATATTATGTAAGATGTAAAAATACCAAACTTTGTCTCATACTTTAACCTCAGTTCAAATTCAATTAAGTGTCATGTAATGGTGTTATTTAAAAGTTTGGGCACAAATGAAACGTGAAAAACACACAAGAAGATTCAAGGATTCACTTCAATGTTGCATTTTTCCCTCTTTAAACACAATTTGTGACGGGTAATTGAAACTGCTGCTGGGTGCTAAGACGGCGTCCATGTTGTAAGAGTGTGTGAGCGTGCGGTCTGGGATTTTCCTGAAGAATTTTTAATTTTGGTAGGTGTGACATTTACAGCCTTGAGACCAAGTCCAGCCCCATAAAGAGCTGCTCTCCCTTTTTTTCTTTTACAACTCTGTAAATACAGAGTTAATTTGCTTTTTGTCCGTGGTGAGATTAAAACATGAACAATGAGCGAGAGGTGTTTTAAAGGGTTCATTTCATTATTCCACAGCGCCCCGCAGGCAGGATATAAACACGGTTGTGGAAAATGAAATGTCTGATGTGGGTGTGAAACTTTTCTAAAGGTCACAGGATTAGAGAAAAACGCACGCTCACATCCACAGTCATCTATGAGCAAACACGGAGCTTAAAACTGAGAACCAGGATTTTCTCCCCCCGCTATGAAATATGTTTACCACATCCACCCGGCCTCGGGACTATAAATTCAGGCAAAGTTACAAGGGCTGTAAAGTCAAGCCACATCTCCCTGATTCCAGTGGAGGGTGGCTGCAGCGAGGCCAGCGGAGACCAAGGGAGTGTTTTTTTCCTCAGCGACCAGCAAGAGACTCGCTCCGTGGGGCGGTGCGGTCACACCCAGGTGGTCTGGAGCTCAGGTAGTCTCTGACAGGTTTCAAAACCCCCCCGACCATGTCCAAACCTTTTTCAGCCTGGTTTGGCTCTGGGCCTGAATTGCTCCCTTTAGGCCTGTAGGAGTGAAACCAGCTTAAATCATACCTGCCCTCTGGGTGGGGTGATCGTGTAGTTCTGCTTTAAACATGAAATCTATCCACTAAGACTTAACAGAATATGGATGTATTTTATATAGAGAGTTAAAGCCGCAGAGGGAACCGCTGTGTATACACACTACATTTCTCTCTGACTTGGGGGATTTATTTGTTTTGAAAGCCTCCAACAAAACTTGAATCACTGTGAGAAAAATCCAGACAGTTTATTTGGGAAAATGAAGCACATACAAAAAACCAACAGTGTAATCCTCCTGGTCCACCCCTGGAACACAGCTGGGAGGAGATGTTTATATATACAAACAGTCAGAAATCTCTGTTATGATTCAAGCGATGGTGAGGATGGCTCGCTCCCTCTTCCTCCTCTTCTTCTTCTTCTCCTCCAGCCGGCCCGTGGCGTCAGCGAAGAACATCACGTCCTCTTTGCTCTGGATCTCCCGCTGGAGGAACTGGAGGGCCGCGCTGTTGAAGCCCATCACGTCCTGAAACACGCAAAGAAGAAGAAGAGGTGAGGAAATGGGGAAAAAAGGAAGGGTGTGATGAAGACGATAGATCTGTCTCTTTTTTTCCAGTTACTTACTCTGATTTCGTGCACTTTTGAGAGAGTATTCATCCGTAGCTCATCGATGACAGACAGCAACATCTGGTTACTGGAGATCTGGCCAAAATGGATCCTAGAAAGAGACAACAAGTACACAATGACTTTCTCAGCTCATCCAGTTTTCTGTTGTTCATTTTTTTGTCTGACAGGCTGCCAGATTTCTGAACCCACACCTCACCACCACAGCCAGCCAAGGATTTCATCTGACTACCAAACACAACACCCTTTTCTTTTCCACTCACAGACGCAGATCACTCACTTGAGCAGGAAGAACAGGCAGCGGCAGACCAGCTCCACCTCCAGGCCCTGCTGGATGTAGCTGTTGAAGAGCCTCAGCAGCTCGGGGACGTAAGGGAACGGTAACACCAGCAGAGAGATCTCCAGCTCACTGGTGATCACAACACAAACACATGGAAAAGGAAAAACAAACCCCACAGAGCGTGATTACATATACAGAGAAGATGCAGATGGTGATTTGGTTTATTGAAGTCAGAGTGGAAAATCACGTGGGTTTGGTCTGGTCACCCCGGGCTCACAGCTTACCTGGATCTGACCTTCCTTATGACATCTAGAACGTAGCGGGACGGCTGAAAGAGAGACAACGATGGACTCGGTTACCTACAGCTGAAAACAACCTCTAAATAATACATTTAAATTGATTGTATATATCACTCTTCAGTTACTGGAGGCAACGCTGGCTGCTCTACTCACTGAAACATTTCCAAAGGCCACCAGGATAGGATTGGGTTTCGGTGGAGGAAGCTGCAAAACAACATCAACCATGATCGTGAAATCATAAAAATGCACAGAAAATTAAAAATAAAGAAACTGAGAGAAAGTTTTCCCATCACAGCAGTCGTTTAGTTTTAGTGTTGCATGGTAGCTGTAAGGTTGACTTGACGATGGGGCTCTACCTCTTTGCCTGCATGCTCACAGGCATATTTATGCTCCTCCATCTTCCTGTTTTCCTCTTTGTAAAGCTCCAAAGCCTCCATTATTCGCTCTGCCTGCAAAGAAATCACAGGACAACAAGAACATCAACAAAGAAGATAAAAACCTGCTAAATCTGTAGCTTCTGTACAGATCTAATAATCCTGTTTCCCCTGCTTGAGTGCTTAGTGGCACTTACAACAATCAATATCATCAACTACAGCCTCAAACTGATGCTCTGAGTGAGATTCAGCAGGTGTTATTAAGAATGAGGAGGATGTTCTTGGTAGAGGACGTGAAGTGGACTCACAGCTTTGACTGTCTCAACAGTCTTCTTGCCGGCTGGTGCCGCCTCTCCTTGAGTCTCTCCAGGTACCTGTGGATTAAAAAACATTAATGCATCACTTACATCCAGCTAACACAACAATAAAACTGATTTGCTTTTATTTAAAACAGACCCAATTTCATTTTTAATTTCCTTTAATTCGGCGAGCGTGATTCCATTCGAACTGTTATTTAGGTGATTCAAGATCTGAGCATAACAAAGTAAAGATTTAACTAGTTTGGCATTAGTTGTGAGAGGTGATTTTGACCCTTCCACCAAAAACTCTGTCCTGACTTGCTTGAAAAAGGCCGGTGTGAAGCTGTGTCACTCAAATATACATGTAAGTAACGTCTGAAACAATCGAAAGATGTTGATGAAGTTTGGAAGTTAAAAACTGAGCACTCACCACAGGCACATCTCCTTTGGCCATGCTCTCCTCAAACTCTGCTTCTCGTTCCTGTGAAAACAAAAAACGGTTTCATTCAGCGAGGCGGAGAACCCGAGCCGTGGACAATCTGTTGACCGTCAACCTCTGCCTCACCATCTCCCGCTCCTCCTCCAGGATGATGGGCTCCCTGGTTCTTTCCCACAGGCGCAGGGACTTGTCGTGGGATGACGACACGATATGGTCGCCGTTGGGGCTGATGGCCAGACACCACACCTCCCGATGGTGTCCCTGTGGAGAGGTTTGTCATTGTTACAGTGCCGGGGAGCAACAGGGGCAAAATTCCTGCTGTGCAAGGGCATTACTGGGCAGGAAAAAAAAATCACTTATTAACAACCAATTCATCTCTAAACTTTTACTCAGAACCACCTAACAACCATCATGTCACACCCTAGCAACCAACATGTTCAGCCACAGTAGAGATGGGGCTATAGGTATGATGATGTATGTCGGTCGGCCCATTAGTCCATGTGTAATTTTACTTATATCAACAGCTATAGGATGGACTGCCTTAAGTCCTGTTAAATAATCATGCAGCAACCACCTGGTGTAAATGCACCAAATCTAGTTTAGGGGTCTCTGTATGACGAGTCTGAGGTGTGGTCAGTGTTGCATTTCAGCATTTGAGGTCCCGCCAGACGAAGCTTGGGCTGAACCTCCTGAACTTAAATATCAAGGCCGTGGAGAGAAGCGTCACCTCTAGGGTCTGGATGTGCTCAAACTTGTCCGCGTCCCACTGTTTGATCTTCCTGTCCTTCCCTGCTGTGAAGAACAGATGAGTCTTGGGGACAAACTGGAGGAACATGACGCTGTGGAGGACAAACGGAGAGAGAGGAAGAGAGAGGAAGTCAGAGAAGCAAATAGAAAATAATCCAAAGGTTAAAAAACAGGGAGCAGAAATAATAAGATGGATGACAGAAACACAAAAGCAAGTTAACTCTGCAGTCACTTGAAAAGAAAGAAAGAGAAAAGCAGGGAGGAACATGGCAGGACAAGATAGAAAGTTAACAAGCAAGAAACAGCAAAAAAGAATCACAAGATCAAAAGAGAGGCCTGCAGAGAGAAAAATAAACACAGAAAGGCTAAAAATGAACCAAAAGGAAAATTAAATAAAGTCAAGGCAGAAAAACAGCAAGGACAGAGAGCGAGATGATCCATGAGAGACCAGATGAGCGGGTGAGATGAAAGAGCAGCTGGTGTGAAGTCACAGGGCAGGCCGAGTTAACAGGACACGGATCAGAGTCCCTGACCACAACAGATGAAGTCAGAGCTGGAGACTCAGCAGCTGACAAACTGATTTCATTACCACACGTTTGATAAAAACTGCTCCAGTGAAGCTGTGACCGTTTGGTTTGTGTCTGTGTTGTTGGGCGTTACCTGTCATCATGTGCGAACATGGAGCGGTGACAGTCGCCAAAGTCCAAGCCCCAGATCTTCACGTTTCTGTCAGCGGATCCGGTGGCGATGAGTGTGTTATCCTGGTTAATAACACAAACACTAGGTCAGAGTCTTTGGGTCAAGATGACTTTCTACATGAGTCCCTGTGGTTTCTACAAGCTGATGCAATGAAAAAAGTAAAGACCAACATCAAAGAGGGGCCCAGATGTAAATGAGCGAGGTGGAAAGTGGGACTGGTGACATCTAGAAAAACCAGCGTGGTTTGCTCGTATTTAGATCTAGAAAATGAAAATGAGGTGGTATGTAGGCTGTGTCAACAAGAGCGAGGATCCAACGCACCCAGCTCACAGTCTGCCATTAGGGAAAGATACAGAACCGTCAAACCCCGAACTAACAGACTGAGGAACAGCATCTTCCCCAGAGCTGTAGCCTCCATCGCCCCCTCACTCTCCTCCAACCCTCCAACTTCTCTTATTTTGCCTTCTAGTATTTTTTGTTAAATATTTGTTTCTCGCTGTTGGTTTCTGACAAGTACCAAACATAATGTTGCTGTACGCCTACAATGACATATTAAATGTGTTATTGAAAGAACGCTGCAGGTTGCTGGCGCTGCTAACATTAGCCACACTCGGAACAACACAACACTGCAGACGCTGTGAACCCGCTCGGTCTAAAAAGGTAACGAAGCTCATGTTTTCTGAGTGTTTTGTTACTTTAAAACTAGTCCACTATTCTGAATTTAAATTTCTGCTTAACCGCCAGGGAAATGAGTGGTTAACACGCAGAGGAGGCAGAGAAGAAGAAGAGCTAGTAAAGCAAGCTAGTCAACATAAATGTAAACTATTCTGGATTTAAAATACTTTTCAAAAATGGCTTGCAACATGTTTGTTTGACCTCCAGGATACACTCAACATGTTTCAGCAAGTAATAATGGATGTAAACTTGTTTGTTTACAAGAAAACTCCACAGAACCTTTGAGGATGATACGACATGTAGAGTTATTGATCTAATTAATCTAATCGAGTTATAGTTGTTTATAAAAATTCAACCTTGGTGTTTTTGTTACCGATAAACAGCTGAGATCAAAGAAAAGATGTGAAATACTCACATGTGAGATGTCCAGACAAAGCACAGGCAGCTTGTGTCCATACAGAGACAAGAAGAACTAAAGCAGGGAGAGGGAGACGGGTTCAGTTGTCATGTAAACAGAATCTCTCACTTATATGGCATTGGTGTATCTAATACAGGTGATGTCATGTATGTGGCGCGCACCTTCAGTGTGTCTGTGTAGAAGATCTTGACGGTGCAGTCTAACAAAGAGACGGCCAGCAGCCTGTGGTCCGGAGAAAACTTCACACACAGAACGTCTTCTTCCAGCTGCAGCGTGCGTGTGTGTTTCACTGTAAGCCTCCTGCAACACACACACACACACACACACACACACACACACACACACACACACACACACACACACACACACACAATAATATCAATCACACAGACAAAAACAAAAATACTAAAGAAATCACCTTTATTATAGAAATGTTTTTTATAATTTCACTGAAATGAGATCTGCTGTGTCGGGGGTTCACCAACTTTTCACGTCAATGAAAAGCAGGTAGTAGAGATCATTTCTACCCTTGAAAAAACTATTTAACAAAGGTTTAGTTCCAGGAGACAGTATCTGTTGTAGCTTTATTTAAGATGTAAGGAAATATGAGACTGATTCCTGAACATGGAGCAAGGTGGTGACTTACTTCTGGCCGGTCCCCTGGTCCTTGATCAGCTCAAACTCCCAAAACTTCACTGTCTTGTCCGCACTTCCTGTCACGATCCCCCTCTATGGTGATCACACACACACACACACACACACACACACACACACACACCATAAATAAATAAAACACACAGAAAAGCCAGTACATATAGTTGCAAGATTATTTAAATATCTGACTAAGACAGACTACGTGCTACAGACAGTCAGGGTTACCTGATCTGGGGCCAGGCACAGGGACCACAGGGCTCCATTATGGGCATCTACAGTCTCCAGGAGGCTTCCTGAGGCCAACTCAAAGATCTGCAGCTTCCCGCTCTATGACAGGAAAAAACCACACTCGGTGAAAAGGTGTAGATCCTGTAGATTCTTCTTCTTCTTAACAGGTCTAAAGGTTTTACAGCCACACTAGCAACCCTGTTCTCTCATTCCACATCCACGCGCTCTTAATTAAATCTTCTGAATGAAATACAAAACTAAAGAGCTATTCATAGAAAAGTAGAACCCCGATGCAGTTCTACTATAAACATATACTGGTTTGTGTTGGAATACCTTCGTTCCCAGGATGATCTGTCTGTCTCCGGGCACGAAGAGGGAGCAGAGGGCGTAATCACAGGACATGGTGCGAATCACCTGCAGAGTTGACCTGTGGCGGAGGATGGTGACGTCCAGTTAGAAAATCATCATCATCGACCAATCGATAACTGCAACGAGCTCTGACAACGAGTGTGATCAAATGGACTTTCTGAGGCGGTTTCACCTGTTCCACACTTTGACCGTGTCTCCGGAGGCGGACAGGATGGCCAGGTTGTCGGAGCTGAAGGCCAGGGTGCGGACGTCGGTGCGGTGGCCGCCGATTGTGAGGCGAGACGTCTTATTGGCTGTGGGGGTCTTGCCTGATGTCTTCAGGCTGTAGGTCTCAACGGTGTTGTTTTGCAGCAGCAGCGCCACCTTCAGCTCGCCACCCGCACACGACAGGCAGTCTGCCCACCTGAGAGGGGGATGGAGGGGAGAGGTGTGTGAGGTCTGGATGAGGATCTCTAACCTCTAAGCTCCTGTTATGTTCGGCTCCACGCTGACCTGATCTTGGCGGAGGCTTTGATGTTTGTCAGTCTGATGATCTCGTCTTTCAGCATCCTCTCCACCACCGGCTCTGCTGCCTCCTCTGCTGCCTCCTCTTGAGCTCTGCACAAGAAGTCCTGAACTTAAAACTCCACCACTCAGTTCAGACTGCAGCACAGCAGTGGCACAAGGTTTAAGTTGGTGCAATAATAGGTGAAATATTTAAAATGCTAGTTTAAGGGGAAGCAGCAGCAGTAGCACTTAGTCACAGCTGTAACAACAATGTGTTAGTAGCATGAACAAAACAACAAAAGACAGATTCAAGAAGACGCAGCATTAGCGGTGGCGGCAGCAGTAATACAAAATAACAAGAGGTACAGGTGGTGACAGTTGTAGAGAGAGAGTCAGGTAACTGCAGGTATCAGTATCTGTGTGTTTGTCGGCTTGTAAGTAACAAAAAAATACGGCACAGAAACAAACTACAGTTGGTCTGAGTTCGTTTAGAAACAGTGTCACTGTTACACAGTTAGTTTGTTCTCAGAGACTCAGACCTGCAGTACGGACCAGGCTACAGACGGCAGTGTGCAGCTCTTAAGCTCTTCTCATCAGTAGTAACATGAGTTGTGACAGCGAGCTTGTTCTTACTTGGCCGCCTTCTTTTTTGCTTTCTTCAGCTTCTTTGTCATTTTCTTCTGCACCTCCTCCTCTGACAGAACAGTGAACAGCTCCAGGACTGAATCATTGCCCTGATGGAGGCACAGGGAGAGATACGTGTATGGCACTATTTATATTATATTTATATTATTTTAAAGACACAAGGCGCGCCGATTGCATAGAAAACTACTAAACAAGAAAGTAAAAATCTCTCTGTAATAACAACAACCAACCAGTTTCCCCTCATGTTGAGAAGAACACACTGATAATAGGATTGATTTGCACTCATGCTGTCAGGCTGTGGCCTTTTGGATGAAGTTTAATGATGTTTAAACATAAGTAGAAACTGCATTAAATGAGCAAAATCACTTATTCACTTAAATAAAAAGTCACAAGAGCGCATTCAGTCCAGTGTGACAGAATTGATGGAATGATTCATGATTTCTGGGTTGTCTATTCCAGACGTTTCACGACCTTTCGTAAGGAACCGGAAAAAGCGCTTCGACACTCACGTGACAGGCGATGACTCTGGCCTTCCTGTCTGTGGTCAGAGAGACAACTCTGTCTCTGGCCTCTCTCAGGATGGAGCCCGCCTTCTTACAACTCAAGATCCGCTGGGAGACAAAGACGGAGAAAAAGTTTAAAGCCAAGTATCTATCTGAGGTCAGGAAGGTGGACTCCTGCTGTTGTAAAGTGTATATATATATATATATATATTTATGATCCAGGTTTTCCTTTAGTGGCTGCAAATGAACCAGAGATGCTTTCTTCATCCGTGTGAGACATACATGACTACATAAGGAATTAATTGAAAACATTATATATCTATTTATTCTTTATCTTTTTATTACAGTATCACATTAACGACTGCTTTTTTTACCTCTTCAAGATTTTCGTCCCCCCCTTCCTCATTGTCTTCATCGTCGTCGTCACCCAGCAGAGTTTTCCCCTTCTTCACTTTGGGCTCACCCTCAGCTTTTTCCTGAGCAGGGAGCAAACACAAACACACAGACAGAGACGGAGCCTTTACAACAACTGATGCAACTTCATCAACATGTGCACAAAACTAATATTGATACGATTTACAACCAGGTTCAATGTTCAGTCAAATTAATGTCAGACTGAAATTTTCTTTTTAGTTATGAAGCAATTCAAATTTTTTTTTTTTTGACAAAGTTTCTGTAGGTTGGACTCTTTTCTTTGGCTATCGGTGCTCGAGCTAACGTCCGCTTCTTCTCTGTGTCGTCAGGCACCGGCAGGAGAGACACCTGCATGTAGCAGAGCTGCAGCCTTCCTCACCTCCTGCAGGTAGCTGATGTCCCAGGCTCGAAGCTCGCTGTCAGCTGAGCCTGTTAACAGCCTCTTCTCCTGGTTCAGCAGCGCCATGCTCCACACCTGACACACACACACACACACACACACAGACACACAGAGAGACACACACACACA
>NW_019524465.1:2869-41373 GCF_002814215.2 Seriola lalandi dorsalis | reverse complement strand
ACAAATACCATCACATAGATTCATCTCAATCAGGGAGGACAATGTCAAACTGAACTAAATATCAATTTTCAAATGGGCCGTTTTTCCTCATCAGTGTCTGACAGGAAACCAAACAAACATCAGGACAGTTCAAACGTTTGTGCAGAGTTGTTAATGATACATCGTACAACACGTAACGTCCTCCCTTTCTAATAACAAACTTCAACCAGTGAACATGTATCATGTTAAAAATGGTGATGCAGAAAAACAAAAACACGTCTGGATTTCTACAGGCTTTGAGTTCATTACTTAATTTGTGGATGGAGTACAAAGGTTGCTGACGACAACGACAGAGAGCTGTTTCCCAAAGAGCAGTCGCAGAGATCTAATCGTCAGCCTCCGTTCAGTTAACTGAATCCATCCCATTTCCCTTGACTAATGTCAACAACTGATGTAATACAATCAAGTGATCAATTATCAAATTAAAAATCAGGACACTCATACGACGTTATCTCTGATCCAGAAACGAGCAGAACTGAAAGAGACCGATGAGACTGTGAGAAGTGAAACCTGCCTGGGATTGTTCTGACAGCTCTGGTTATATTTACATGTTTAATACCCTGATCCTTTTTCCAGAAACTACTAAATGAAACCTTGAAACTGATTCTATTTAATCAGCTAAAGCTAAATCCTGTTAATTCTCAGTCAGCCGTCCTCAGTGACCTCTGCTCATAGAGTAAGAAGCCCCTCACCTCACTGCGGTGGCCCACCATGGTCTTGAAGCAGTGCTGCGTGTCCAGGTCCCACCACTTCACAAAGCTGTCTTTGGAGCTGTATTCAGAAAATCACATGAAACATCCAATTACATTTAAGGTTTTAATGATTGAAACATAAGCCACGTAGTGCAGCTTAGACTCACAGCCACATACATACAAAGTAACACCGTGTATTTGTTGTGTGATAACAGGTGGAAATTTCATAATCCTCTAATTCGTCTAAAATTAAAATGGAATTGCTTTTGCTTGGAGAATGAAGTTTCCTCTTGTCCCGACTCCTCGACTGTGTGTGTGGGTGTGTAGCTGTGTGTGTGGTGGGATCTCTTAAAGCTTTATTAATGGGTGAATAATCTCATAAAACTCTGCAGATGCATTCTAGACATTCTGAACTATCATTGCAAAATAAATTACAATAAATTAAGTTAAAGTTAGTTTTAAAAAATAAGCTACAGAGAGCCATCACCACTGAGGACACAGGGGACATAAGTTTGACTTTTCTGTGTGCTCAATGATCCTTGATGATTCATGATTGTAATAATCTGTTGTCTGTTTTTAGACTCTACTTATTATCAATGAATTTGTCAATCATCCAAGGCATCATGGGAAAGGTGTGTTACCTGGTGACCAGGAGGTTCTTGTCTCTGAGAAACAGCGCCTGTGTGATGACGTCTTTATGGCCTCTCAGCCTGTACAGGCCACACTCATTGATGATGTCCCACACTATCACGTCTGTGTCCTGAAGGAGGAGGAAACGGTGATAAAAGCTTAATGCACATTATAACAAACAGGCAACAAACTACTATCCCACAATCCATGTAATCTGATTCATTTTATCAGGTCTCAACAAAAAAGGATTCGCCTGCAAATAAAGTGCCTCAAGAAGGTGAAACCCAGGTAATCTTCTACTGATTTTAACACCTGTGCTTCTCAGGTGAACGTGCAAAGGTATAATTACATTAAGAATATGTACGAAAACAAACAGCAGTAAAAACCTGCCTGACTTACCCTGGAACCAGTGACGAGCCGCGCTCCCAGTCCGTCATATTGTATAACGGTGACAGCAGACTTGTGGCCGTTGAAGGAGACGTTGGTCTCGCCGTTCATCAGGCTGAAGATTCGCACAGCACCGTCCTCGTAACCCACGGCGATATGGATGCCATCAGGTGAAGGGCAGAGGAAGGTGACCTCGTGTTTCTGGCCCTGCAGGATCAGGACCTTGACGAAGAGACAGAAACACAGAAGCTGGATGAAATCCGGAGACGATCTGAGTTGGGAGAAGTTTGTGCAGGAGACCTGGAGCTGGACCTCACCTTCTCTCCTTTTCGGACATCCCAGATGAAGACCTGTTCACATGCGGCCACGGCGACATAGCGCCCTTTCTCTCCTCCTCGGAGGGTCACATATGTGATGTTGGCTTTCTGGCTACCGATTACTCCGAACACTGCGCTGGCAGCGTAGCGCAGGTATTGCTTGGTCAACCCCATGACCAGCAGCCTCAAGGTGACGCTGATTCCTATTGCAAAGGGAACATTGGTGATAGTTATTATGAAAATACACTGTTAGGCTTTGACTAGTCACCCCTTACACATCGTGTATGTCGCCCTGAATGCTGAGCAAATAGTAACTTCATTCTACTATTTAATATTTCATCTTAAAATATGACTATAACATTTATTTGTTTATCAAAATAGTCGTAGATTAATTTTCTGTGGACTGACTAAACGATTAATCGACAAATGCACGTATGTGATTTAGCCTTTGGAATCTAAACTGATATCTCATAGCTCACTGATACCGATAGGCCGATTCAAAATATTGATTAGAAATCTTACTGACTGAGAGTGTAATTGTTTTACCTAGTCTCTTTTCTAGCCTGCAGGTGAGGGCGTTAATGTCGTCATGTTATTGAGCATCTTAATGCATACTTTAAAGCATTTAAGTATACACTCTGATCGCTGTTTATAGAAACACAAGTCCACCTGTTTGTTTGAATACACACCTGAATATTTATTTAAATCACTGAAAATGTGTTTATTTTGTTATTTTATTTTTCTCTTGTAAATGAGATCTTGATTTCAATGTTACTTCCTGATTAAATAAAGTATGTGTGTGTGTGTGTGTGTGTTGTGTGGGTGTCATTACCATTACAATGTAATTACACAGTAAAGAGAGCAGAGTTTGACTGACACAATTAATTAAACACCTCACAGCACAGGAGCATGAGTCATTAAAGATTAAACTTATGACTGACATTAGTGTGCTATATCACATTATTAATGTGCTACGACTTATAATGAGTCTGCCAGGGTCCATAGAGAGTTTAGACTGTTTGATGGTATTTTAATCTCCGGAAGTGTCACTTTGATATTTCTACTTGCCGGTTTCTGTAATTAACATTCGTATACTTTACTTTAATTAAGTAATAATTAACCTATAGACGTACTTTTTGGTAAATTTCTAGTGGATTGAACACGATAATCTGCACAGGCAGAGGAGCGTTCGTTTTGACACACTGGACTCAGCCGCGTGGTCGGTGTTTAGCGCTTCAGACCATTGAATCGACTCGACATGCGGTAAACCCCGCCCGCCCAGATACCCATGTACAACAAATCGAGTACACGTAACCACGACACACCGGTTGTCCCTGTACCCACGTGGTGAAGTTGTTGGTTGAAACGCAGCACATAAAATCACATGTAACGTAGATTTAAGTCGGTAAATGTAAAACACAGAGTCCAGATTTCTACCGTCACTGCAGCGCGTTTAGTGTTTGTTCGGTTTCTTCTCTTACCTCTGAGGAGCGGCTGCTAGCTAAACTGTGCTGTGCTTCCTGTGGTCTGAGCTGCTGTTTCAGACCCGACCAATCGATCACACATCGACAAATTAAAAAAAAAGTAAATGATGGCATTACTCACTATTTTCTGAATTTTTACAACCAAAACAATAAGCTGATTAATCAGAAAAAAATTAGGAGATAAATCTATAATCTAAATAATCATTTGTTGCAGCCAATAGTTAAAATTAGCTGGTATGAGTTATAATAATCTAACGATATATATAATAGTCACGATTAGTTCTTCATTTAGTACTTTTAATATTTTGGTGATTTTTCTTACATACATTTATTTAAATAATATTTTCAATACAGGACTTTAACTCATAATAGAGAGTTTTTATAGATATATATGGTATTAGTACTTATGTAAAAGATCTGAGTACTTCTTTCACCACTGAGTGTTTTTGATCGATCGCTCTCTTTCTGTTGTTTTTGTCTGGAGTCCACGACCCCCCAGATGCTCCAGATGAAACTCAAACACTTGATTAGGCAAAGCTTTTATTTTATTGAACTGTGACGAAGAAATCCTCATATTTTAGTTGCACAGTTTAGTTTACTGATGTTGTTATTGACAGAAAAACGCAGTGACTTCCACAGGTCCCTAAAGAACCTCAGCGGAAGTGTTTTTCGCTTATTAGTCAGCTGATTAGGAACTGAGGAGATAAACCAAGCTAAATAGAAATTACAGGAATAGTACCGGAAACGGGCTACAAAATAAAAGCGTTTAATATTGATATGCTCACTTTAAATTCTTATTTCACACATATACATTCTGCAGTCTAAAGGAACTTCTAGACTCTTTCAATACAGTATTAATCTAAATTATTTTTAATAATGTAATTTATGTAATTAGATACAAACAAATGTGTTGAGTGAGTATTTTACTCACACAACTATTAAACGCATATTTAGTATATGAGTGTGTTAGACATTGAAAAGTTAATTAATTGTGATACAAGGGTCTCTTCCATTCACTTAAAGTCCTTCTTTGCTCAAAATGTGTTGTACTTTCTTTGTTGTACTTATCATTACTGAATTTGTTGATGTTGGAGCTTCACTGTGCAGAATGATGTGAGTTCAGAGTTTTACACTTAGTTTTCACATTGACTGACTGAGGAGGGAAATGTATATAACACATATACATGGGAGCATGGTTTTGTACCATTTCAACCTGGAAGTCAAATTATGGTCCAGTATACAATTTACAAGCCTCCAGTGCACATATGCTGAGAATGGACTTTTCAGTGAAATTCTTAAACTTGAAATTTAGAGCATATCTGCATATTCATAGGCACTGGGTTTTATTAATGAGGGAGAAGAAGTAGATGTAAATATCTTTTTTTGTGTAAAAAATATCAGACACAAACACATTTTCACATCTAATCATCTAAATTTTCTAAAAACTACATTTTAAAGAAGCGCTTGTAGTTTGATGAATCGCTTGTCGTTTTATTTTGAAACTTTAAACCGGATGTTGTTGTATATAGTTGCTACCTTTACGTGACAGCAGTGAGCACCTAGCATGTTGGCTAAATGTGTAAACCTGCTTAATTGGCACTTTTAAACTCATTTTTTGTGTGTTTTTGCGGCTACTTTGCTCGCTATTATGAGAACTGAGAAGAACGACAACACCTCTTGAGTCTAAACACGTCGTGTCAAGATTTATTGATAATTTTTTATATGATTTTTTGGCGTGGACATCACCTCTGCCTGGAGGAAATACAACTGCCTAGTTAGGTGGGTAACTGCTGATTTTACGGTTAATAGAGACACTGACTGACCGAGACACAGTCTCCGTCTATTTATAAAGGAAATATTACTCTTGTGGACTATCTTAAATATGTTTAGGAAAATAAAGGATTTAACATAAGGGGTGGAAATTGGTCTCTTAGGACCAGTCCTGCCTTTGACTTTCTCCCTACCGTCCTGTGTTATGGTTAATTTAATGATATGCAGCTGTTACGGAGCCTTCTAGCATTGAAACAGTGGAAAATTAATCATAATAATGTCGTGGTTGTCATGAAACCACGAATAAAAGCGAAAAATCCAGATATATACTCTCTGGAAAGCAACGTGTCTTCCTTATCTTTGATATAAACTCAGGTTTATTGGCTGTTCAGTGCTGATTAACCTTCTTCCTTTATAATGACCTCAAACCCAATGATGCCTTCAAACTGCTTGTTCAGTCTGAGCAACAGTGCAAACTAAAAGATAATCAAATTACGGTGATGTAAAACAAATAAAGGCAAAGTTTTGATTATTTAATGTTTGGCATTCTTGCTTGATAAATGATTTAATCAGTCAATGAATGATTAGCATTGTCCATCGGCTAATCGATTGTTTCAGCACTAGATATTTGTACTAAGTATAACAGACAGAAAAAAACTGCAACTTCTCATTTTAGAAACTGGAAAGAGCTGAAAATGAATTTTTACTTCTTACATGACTTAATCAAAATCAAAATTGGTGATTCGTAATACCAGCTGATTGTGTTATCACTGACGAAATAACCAATCGACTTTAATCTGTGACACAACCTGTGACTTTATTTCTGTTGTCCTCGTGGAAGGGTCGGTGTGTTGAGTTCAGCTCAGGCTGTCACCACATGTCTGGACAGAGATGCTGCTGTCATGATGGTATTTGATGAAGCATGAAGCTCATCTCCTCTAATCTGCAGATAATGTTATTACATGCAGGGTTCTCATTCAGCTTGTGCCTGCAGTCAGACTGATGATAAAAAGATATATGAAGACTTAGTTCGTAACCCAAAACAACTGAATATTTTTAATGAAGTAGATGCAGTTTCAGTTATGCAACAATAGCTAACAATTATTTTCATTTTTGTTTAATCTAAAAATGTTCTTTTTAAATAATTGGTCTGTAAAATGTAGACCTGGAACAATTCAATTATTTTTGGAAGCAACTAATCTGTTGAGAATTTTTCTTTTCAATTAATCTGTTAATTGTTTCATCTGTAAAATGTCACAAAGACAGAAACGCAGCAAATCCCAATGTCTGAGAAACTGAAACCAGCAAATGTTTTGGAATTTTTGCTTCATGTGTGACTTGAAAGATTAACTGATCAAATTATGGCGCTGAAAGTTTGAGTCCGTTCATTGGTTTAGTTGATCATTTAGTTTATCAACAGACAATTAATCTTTGTTTGGTAGCAAATAATCATTTCCATCTGTCTCTTAAGTTCTGCTGAACATTTTATTCATTATTTTCTGACAAAGTGATTCCTTGATTAACTGAGAGGAGAGAGTGATCAACAGATTATTTGATAATGGAAATTATTAAAACCCTAATGAATTAACTAGTGAAAGTTGTTGTCAGTCTGCTGTTGATTGACTGACTGTATCCAGGGAGAGGTGAACAACACTGACTGACAGATACTGAATTAAACTTTGAGGCAAATTTCCGATTTTTGATTCAAGGCTTCATGAATAAATTTAACTTGACTTTATATCTACTGCTAAAGTATAATTCAAATTTCTCTTTTCACCCTGTTTGCAGCGGGGCTGCTTGGAGACCAGGCGCCAGCCTGTAGAGCCAGAGGGGATGGATCCTCTGGGTGCTCGCTCCCAGTTTGTAGACATCCAGACTCTCCCCACGTGGCAGCAGCAGCTGGGCGAGGATGGTGAGGAAACACCGCGGGACCAGAACGACAGTCTGCTCAGTCAACAGGCCTTCCCCTCGCCCTTCCCCTTCAGAGCCGACATCAACCGCAAGATCATGCTGTTGTGAGTCACTTGTATATTTCTTCACATTGTTGCTGTCGGGCGAAAGTTAAAGTTAACAGACATGCCTCCAGTCGGGGATCAGATAATCTTTTAAATAGAGATACAAAATACGAACAACCAAAACTTCACAGTATTTTGTCCTGGATTGAATTGATCAAAACTTCCGTGTTTCTGGTTTGGTTTAGAGAAGTTTCACTAATACCAACACACCATGTAAAAAAAGAGTCTTACCAAAGGCTGGAGCTTATTACCACCAACAAGGAGGTTAAGTTTCACCCACTCCTGTCGTTGGTTCGTTTGTTTATTTGTTGATCGTGCAAAAAGTACTGAACCACTTTGCACCAAACTTGGCTTTGCCAATTTCTCAGGAAATGGATCTGAATGTGGCCGATCATAATCTGGGTCTGATAGACCTGTGTAGGATTGTTTGGCCATGGTGGAAGTAT
Organism: Seriola lalandi dorsalis; assembly: GCF_002814215.2. Classification (NCBI taxonomy): domain Eukaryota; kingdom Metazoa; phylum Chordata; class Actinopteri; order Carangiformes; family Carangidae; genus Seriola; species Seriola lalandi. The sequence continues at coordinate 33,593 of NW_019524465.1, read as the reverse complement.
GTGCTCTACTGAGTGCCAGTGTAGTTTTCATCATTTAAATCTCCTGATTATTTTCTCAAATTTAATGGATTAGGCATTTAGTCTATAAAATGTAAAAAAAAAAAATGGTTTGATGTCTTTAAATTGTCCAGAACCTACGGAGATTTAATTTACTGACACATATGTCAAAGACAATAAACAAATCTTCTGACACGAGAAGCTGAAACCAGAAAATGTTTCATATTGTCACTTGAAAAATGAGTAAAATGATTGATTGATTGATTGATTGATTGATTGATTGATTATCAAAATACCTGTTAAGTAAGTAACTATGAAAAAGTTTTAATTAAAGTGTTTGCTATACTTCTTCTGTGTTCAGTCACTCTGCTGAAAACACTAATTCATTTCATTAGTCTGAGTTTTTGTGGAAAGTTTCACTGTGGGTTTAAATGTAAATACTGTTTCAGACCTTGGCCCAGAACTTTTCTCTGTTTCCATAGTTGTTGTGACTGTGGGATTATGTTATTATGTTCTGTTGTTTTTGTGCCTTCATGCTGATGTTTTGGCTTCTTTGTTTAAACCTTCCTCGTGGAGTCATTCACAGAGCGAACTGACTGTCGTCCTGTTTGCACTTAAGTCTTTCAGTGACAAGATGAGAATGAAACCTGATGATAAAACATCCTTTATTTGTTCATCCTGTATTTATTTAATATTCTAATGACTGGAAAATTGATTTATACCCCTCACACTTCATTTTGCCCTGAGGTGGCCAGTTACTGAGAACGGGGAGCTTTGTTGTTTTTGGACACAAAGTGAAGAAGTTTCCAAACAAAATCTCTTTATTTGTCTTTATGAGTTTTCATTTGTTAAATGTTCGTGGGAATGTGTGGCTCTAACTCTTGAACTCATTATTACTGGCTTTTAATGTGTAGCAGTAGTTGAAGGTTTTTCTGTTTTCATGCCTTTGGAAGCTGCTGTGGATGAAAGCTGAACTGAACAGACTGAGAAGGGGGATTTTTTTTCACTTGAGCTAAATGCTCCTTTGAAATCATCTTTTCATAGACACCTTTTCATACTTCATGGACTTGTTGTGTACAAATACATCAGGTTTTCAATAGTTCTTTATATCTCAGCCAAGTAGTAGCCTCACACTGTGGTCATGCTGTTTTAAATAAGATTAAAAATATTTTTAGCCCATTTAAAGTCGTGATTTCAGTCTGTGAAATATTGGTTAATGGTATCAGAAGATTCTTACATTTACTCGTTATAAAACGATCCAGATTGGACATTAATGTTTCAGTAGCTGCAGAGCAGCAGCTTGGAAGTGACTGCTAGTTAACACGCGCTTAAATGGGCCGTGTTTCAGTCACGGTTTCACACTTGTGCCGTTTTCTGACAACAGAAACAGAAAAAAAAAGAAATGAGAACAGCGTTATTGGGAATTCAGCTGTCTGAAAATACTGAGAGAGCAGGAGAGAAGCGAACAGATAAAGACTGAAACCATCTGACACGAGGCAGAATGCAAATACAGCACGATGGTGTCAGTTGTTTACAGCGGCTCCTCAGACCTTTTTAAATACATCTTGATTTTTGCACATTGACCATACGTCCCAGCCGTATACTAGGTTTTGACTAGAGCTCCTGTAAATGTCACGGCCTTCACCAGAGAAAACATCATAGTTTTGTTGAGCGATGGAGGAGACACGTTAATACAGACGTGGCTGTGACGGTGTTTATTTTTGCTTTGCATGTGTTCTGTTCATCAGTGTCGGTCAACAGTGGTATCAGATGTGAGTGGCATCCTAGAAAGTGCAGGAGCAGTAACACAAACCCCCCCGTCAGGTTTTAGTAGCAGCTTTGGCTCTGTAGTGTAAACACTGCCTGTGTTTCTCCACGTGCTCATCCTGTTCAGTCCAGAGTCCAGATCACTCCACAAATCCTCTTTGTGGAGGAACACATGACGGCCTGGAGCCCGACTTGGCAGCGGTTTCTCTGTGAGAGCCTTGTTGTTGCGGCGACCTTCTCCTGCTCAGTCATCGGGAGCGAGCACATTCCTGCCGCACCAACATGACCAGGGAGAAAGGACCCTCGAGCAGCGAGGCCTTGTAGCTTGTGACCACTTAAAATAAGAAAAATCTCCTCTTGTGACCTCTTGTGGTTGCAAATGTCCATGAGTGGTGAGCAGCCCCAGTTGTTGATTGACAGTTGGCAGGATGGTGAGCAGCAGCAGCAGCTTCATTATTATGGATGTGAAGGCAACAAGGTGGTAATGAGCAAAGACACTTTTAAGTGGTAATCATGGGACTGCTGTCAAAATGAAACCTAACTGAAGAGCAGCTATAATTGCATAAACAATTTTCAGCAAATTGAGTTCTACAGTGTGTCATTTAATTTAGTTTGAGTTTTATTGTTCAAATTACATATTTCCATTGTAATTTCAAATTAAAAACCATGTGTCATATATATATATATATATATATATATAAGTAAGTCATTTGTGTTTGAAAGTTAAATTCACTGTAAAACAAATCTCTTGGTGAGAATCCAGCTCACTCTTAGTGAGTCTGCACTTTTGCAGGTTTGGGTTTAAGTTCCTGATTAATCAGAATTTAGTTTATTGCTAATTAGGTTTTCCACATACAAGGAATTTGCTTTAGTGTTTTGGTGCATATCAAAAATCATAGTAAGAAGAAAAAGGAGATATAAACAAAGATAAGATAATTAAGATAAGTTTAATAAGATAATTTTAAATCAGATTTTTTTCCCCCCAAAAAATGATGTCAAATGATCAACAATCTAATCTCGATGACTTCGTTGCCCACACATGAAGGACAGGCCTCTGAATAAATCAGAATAAGGATAGCAATGGGTGAAAATGGGACACGGGACTCTGCATGTAACAAAACATGTTTGTAGCTGCTGGAGTCATGACACAGATACGTCAGCGTGTCATCATTCATATCACATGAGAAATGATGGTGCTGTTTTCATGTGTGAGTGTATTTTTGTTTATAACCCAATGCACAGTTAATAAGATGCTTGTCAGGACAAGTGCACACTTTGTATTTATACAGATGTACAGTATATGACTGAGGCTGCCAGCGAGTCTGTTTCTCACTAAGAGTTATTTTCTGGTTGGCTTTGTGTTGTGACTCATCTTTTATTAACCGAAGAAGGATGATGTAAAATAAAAAAAATAAAAAAAAAAGGCCTTCTCATTCCTGGAGGCTGAACTTGTCTTGTGACCAAATGCCTTCAACACATGGTCGAGTAGTTCCTTATTGTTGCTTCCAAACAAACCCCCAAGGACTTGAGAGTGAAGAAATGACTTTATTGAAGCAGTAAAATAAGCATTTTATTTTTGGCTGAATGCTGTGTCCTCGAGGTTGTTTGGATGTGTGTGTGTGTGTGTGTGTGTGTGTGTGTGTGTGTGTGTGTGTGTGTGTGTGTGTGTGTGTGTGTGGCCCAGTTACTGTTCCAACTATTTGGAGATGAGATAAAAGTTGAATAATCCCCAGACTGGGGATTTGCTGCAGTAAATAAAATATTAATAAGAATCTAGCAAACGGAGAGTGTTTTCTGACAGTGGATACCAAAGAAATACTGTTATTTGAGAATACACACCAGCAGCAATTGATCATGAAGACCCTTAGAAAAACCTTATGACAAAAACATACATAACACAATGGTATGACACCAAAATAATTGAGCGTCTCTTTAAGATTTCTACAAGATTTAGAGCGAAACTAAATCTTAAGATGTAATCGGAAGTGGCCAGATAACAACGCATACACTGAAACTTTAATGGAGTGACTTGTATTTCTTTCCTCGGCAGCACCGGAGACATCGCCCTGCTGAACTGCACCGCCATCGTGAACACCAGCAACGAGTCGCTCAACGACAAGAACCCGGTGTCTGACAGCATCCATCAGCTCGCGGGGCCGGAGCTGCGAGACGAGCTGCTCAAACTCAAAGGTAGAGCTGACCTGAAAAACTGGAGGGAAGGTTTGAGTTTCTCTTGTCAGCGATGCCGCAGGCAGAACAGCATAAATGTCAGAGGGAGAAGACAGAATGTGAGTGTGTGTATTCACTGGTGGTTTTATATAGACTTAACCAGCCACATGATGCTCAGCCGAATTTAATTTGAAAAAAAAAAGGTCATACTGCTGTAAACGGTAAATGATCTTTTAAAGTGTTTCCACAGCTGTTACTCATTAACAAATGCAAGAGATGAAACCGAAATAAAACTTCTACAGAACGAGAACATTAATACAGATTGTGTTTGGAGAATTTTACGTCATAAAGTGTCAGTTTCTCAGATCTGTGCAGTCACCTGTCACCAGTCATGCTCCAGACACACACACACACACACACACACACACACACACACACACACACACACACACACACACACACACACCCTGTTCCTGTCTGTGTCTTCACTCCACAATATAAATTATAGCAGCAGTATAATATAACATATGGAAGTGATTTTCACAGCATGTTCTATTATATAGAAGAAATGTTGCTGATTAGTGGATTAATTAATCAGTCGACTGTGAAATAATAATAATAATCTGCAAGTGTTTTGATAATCATTTAATCGTTTCCGTCGTTTCCAGCTTCTCAGATTAAACTATTTGCATCTTCTCTTTGTTTTATATGATGGTAAACTGAATATATTTTTGGTTTGGAGCTTCGGTTGGTCAAAACAAACATTTGAAATCAAACATTTAATCCATTAATGGAGAAAATAATCCGCAGATTAATCAATAACGAAGGTAGTCAAGTTGACAAAAACTAGAAAACAAGAAGCAGCTCTACTGTGAGCATCAAAAATATGTTGTTCATCCAAAACATACTCGGGTGGTGACACGTTCCAGGTGTTAAAGGTGAATATCTCAAAACTGAAAATATCTGCATGAGTAGACTCCAAAATGTTTTTTTTTTTTTTTTTGTAATTTGGACAGTTTGAACCTTTTTAAAGTCTTTTAGGAATCCGTTCTTGAAAAGTCAAATTTGTAAGTTGCCAGATGTTTTTCTCAGTCAGCTTCACTTTCATCTGCATGTTTGTGTGCAGGATGTCGGACAGGGGAGGCGAAGCTGACCAAAGGCTTCAACCTGGCAGCGAGGTTCATCATCCACACGGTGGGACCAAAGTTCAAGAGCAAGTACAGGACGGCGGCTGAGAGCTCGCTGTACAGCTGCTACAGGAACGTCATGCAGCTGGCCGCGTAAGAACCCATCACATCAGCCGCTCAGTCACTCAGTCAGTCAATCCTCAACTCACATCGCTTGTATAAACACTCAGCTCTCACTACTTCTAACGTTGAGTTCATCTGACAAAGCTGCTCGTTATACAAGGGAGTCCGTTCATTAGGGTCGAGCCATCAGGACACAATCTTTCAGATTTCAGCCTCTTACATTCTCTCCGCTCAGATTGTGTTTGATAAACATTATTTGCGTCTGACAGGTGCAAATAAACAGTGATGTGATGGAAGCCACTCAGAGCTCCGCAGCTCTCCTCAAAAAATTTATTAGGAGTAAACATCTGAGAAACACTGTTTGGAGAAAAGCTACATCTGCCTCTGGGGTGGAGGGTAAAACCTGAAATTTAGAGAGATTTATTAACTCAATTAAGATTTAAAATATTGAAAGAGGCTTGAGGATAATCAGTTAATACATTTATGCTATACTTCCACTAGGAGGTTAATTGAAGACATTATAAAACAATATTTTCTTTGTGGCTTCTTAGGCTGTTTAATAACATGATGTAATTAACATGTAAAATACAATAAAAAATGTGAACAAAGAGTAATGTACTGCAACAATTACTTTTAACATGATAAAGTACTGTTATCATTTGGTTTTGTGTGTGTGTGTGTGTGTGTGTGTGTGTGTGTGTGTGTGTGTGTGTGTGTGTGTGTGTGTGTGTAACCCGTCACTGGTGTGAAATATAAATTGTGGTGTAGTATATGTGAGACTTTCTGTTTTTCTTGCCGCCACAGAGAGCAATCAATGGCGTCTGTTGGCCTCTGTGTGGTGAGCACGACCAAACGGGGTTACCCACTGGAGGATGCTACACACATCGCTTTCAGTAAGACACACACACACACACACACATACACACCCATATGCACACAGTTTTCATTTTATCAGCGAGTTACAGACATACACAACTTGTGGTAAAATTGGTAGTGATAGGATTTTATCATGTCGGATATCACACTTGTTTTTTGATCACAATCACACACACACACAAACACACACACACACACAAACAATCCCATATTGTCACAATTGTCTTGGAAACTAAGTTATACTGCAGCACTTCATGACTTGTGGCCATATTTACTCTGAATTAGGTCAACAAATTGTACAGGCAGACAGTCATGAACACACACTGCAGATCACACGCTGACACGATAAGATCATAATCTGATAATGGAAGCAACAGAAACATCCATGTCTCGATTGCACCTGAACCCACCCAGTGACCTGAACTGCCTCCTGAGGAGGTGAAGCATCAGACCACATGAACTGAGTGTTCAGGACACGTGTAGGAGCCGCTCTGTATGTACATAGAGACACTTCACAGTCAGTATAACAGGATATAATTCAACAGCAGCACAAACTACAGAGTGACTACAGATAAATCAGCACCTCTCTAAAGCCGTTTGAACAAAAGCTGAACATTATAACCTTCATGAATGGAGGATTTACTGCAGGACTGTTGTATTAAAGTGCATTTGTTAGTTTTACAATTAGATACACAAGTAAAAACATACGTGTTTATTATTTTTCTAGTTTAGAAATAATTTGTCCAGGTAGCGACAAAGGTTGTCAAAAAGCGTTTAAGTTTCTTATCAATGCAAACATTCAAAACATTCAGTGGTTCCGTCTTTAACGTGTGAATTTCTTTTATGTCTCTGAAAGTCTTTTGGTTTTGCAGCAATAAGGAGAAAGTTAAGTTTCTGGCGTTCATGTGTTTATAGGAACAGTGCGCAGGTTCTTGGAGAATCATGGGAACAGCATCGAGGCGGTGGTGTTCGCGGTGACAGAAACAGAGGAGGTGTGTATTGTGTACATGAACGAGCCAAGACTCTCCACACCACACACACACACACACACACACACACACACACACACACACATTACACTGATTATCTCATAACAGCAGCACATGTCACCGTCTGGGAAATGTTAGACAGTGAGTGAACAGTAGTGGGGTGCACCCTAGTCAACGGTGGTGAGCACCTACCGACAGTCATCTGAGGAGGGACACACCATGGCAGGGTGTCGGGGTCTGTGCTGTGTTTACAGTACTTAAAGGATCTGTTGCTAACGTCTTGGTGTCAGATTCCACAGAGCAGCGTCGGAGCTGTTTCTGTGGCACATGGGAGAACAACAGCATATTACACAGAGAGGTGGTCGAAATGTATTTGGCTGAAAGCTGTATTTTTAGAAAGACTAAAAGATTTTTCTCACTAGCCACTTAGAGTTTATTAATGTCAATGTAATGATGCTACTCAAACTGTAAAGTAAATGTGCCCTCTATATTTAGCTCTTACATTTAAACGTTGTCAGCTGTTTGAGGACATCTCCCTGATGATGAAGACGTAGAGGTCTGACTTTACAAGTTGATGCGAAGCGAACAAATGCAGCATCAGTTTCTTGGCAGTGTTCTGGAGGACCCGCCTCCCCGGGCTGCGTCCCTCATAAGAGTCAGCATCGTTCCTCTTAATCGAGGAAGTGTTAACCGCATGAAGGGAACAAGTTCATACGACATGTCAGACGAACACAGTTTCAGGACACTTTTTAACTGTATTTCCTTTGAGGGTTCATAGTGCTTCACTCATTCACACACGTGAGAACTGACAGAAATATCTGTGTAAAGAAATTCAAACCCTGCTGTACACCCGGCCAGTCGCTGCACGAAGACGGCACAGATACTTCAGATGAAGCATCCTGTCGCCTTTAGTGTTGGACTGAACCCACATGTTCCTCTTATTTAAAACCAGACTTCCTTATGCTTTTCTAATACGCCACTGTGTATATTTTGGGGCATTAATATGAATCCTGACGCGTTCGTGTGCTCTTCCAGCTGGTGTATAAGAAGTTACTGCCTCTGTACTACCCTCGCTCTGAGGAAGAGGAGAAGGCCTGCCTGCCTCTCATCCCCGCGGACATTGGCAACTCCGAGGGTGAACCCGTTGTCCCAGAGAGACAGATCCGCATTGCAGAGAAGCCAGGCAGCCTGGAAGGTACACCACGTCCACACAAAATCGTTTTTGTATAATGTGATGAAATGTTTCCCAGCATTACGAAGGACGTGTACTGTAATGTGCTTCACCCACATGTCAGTAATGTGTTTATATGAGTAGGAATTATATTTTTCCAAGTGGTTGATCTATAATTTTGGAATCAGATTTAATTCTCGTGTCAGTTATAATTAATCCATGATCAGCCGATGGGACTTTACGTCTGCGAAAGTCAGCTAAATAAACACACACAGGCACAATTTAACATTTGATTCCTCCCCATTTCTGTCCTCACTCATCTCTCGCTGAGCAAAATGAATCGTTTGTTGTTTTTGTCTTCCTCTAGATTAATTTCTTTCTGATAACGACCAGTCAGCACGGCCTGTCACTTCACCGGTTAATCAGCCAACAAACCACACAGTCAGTCAGCCAGTCGGCCATTTGGGCAACCCGTCAGTCACCCCTCACGCGTCGCAGTCAATTACTCAACCGCTCGGCAACTCACCATGTCAGCGAAAACATCAGATGTAGCCCAGAAATGAAGGTCTGCACAAGCATTAAATTTTGATGAGGACAATATGTTGGAGCTCGGCCAGTCAGTGAGCCGGGCGGCGGACATGGAAGAGCAGTGTAGCAGGATATTTTGTAACCGTGTCAGTGGAACATCTGGCCGCCTGGATCCTTTAGGCCGCACTTGTACCTCCACACACTCACACACACCTACTTCAGCTCTCTCTCTCTCTCTCTCTCTCTCGTATCCAGAAAGCTGTGCCTGTTGTTGTGGAGGATGTCATGTTTTCCACAGAGCGTCATCTGCATATTACAAAGAGTTTCATTCGGTGACCGGCAGGCTTATCTAACACGGAGCAGGTGTTTCTGTGTTGTTCTGAACTCACGGGTTGTTTTAGGACATCCTGTTTATATTTGTCTCCAAATGAAATTTCACTTTTTCCTGGAATTTCCTCGAAGTTTGTGTCATCAGCTCAATTTAACAGCAAGGACGTGTCGCAGGCTGCTTTTATAGGTTTTATTTTAATTCAGAAAGACGTTATATGAGTTAGATAGTGTTTGGTGGAGGGCAAGGAATTCAGTTTTTAATTGTTTCAAATAACAAATGAAGCCTAGAGGATGTTTTGAAGGATCTTTTAGATGAGGGCATGTTTTCAGTGCTTAAAACTTAATCAGTGTGAATTAAATTTAGTTTCTTATTTAGTGTTTTTGGACATGAGAGAAGTCATTCCCATCTGTTCCTGAAAGTCTCATGAAGAAGGTTTCATTTACTGTCTACATGTGATCAGCTAAGAATCAATATGAGGATTTTATAAGAAGGATATCAGGCATGAATTGACAATTATTCTTCCTCTGAAACCTTGAAAGACACCGAACTTATTTCAGATGTCGGCATCATCCACTGCTCATGTACCAGGGTGAAGGATTTTTGTTACTTGTTGTTGATGTATTGGGATTTCTGTGTTGTGAGGTTGTTATAGAGGAACTAGTTTGGGAACTAAACCTGGGAGGATTTTAGTCTGGTTTCAGTGACGACTTGTAGTCTCTTGAGAAGGACTCAGTTTCAGTCTGGGAGTTAAACAATGTTGAGTGGCGAGCACTCAGTGATGCAGGGCGACGGTCAGGAGGGAGAGGAGAGGTGCCCACACTGAACACTAACACTGAAAGGTTTGCACACAAAATACCGTCGTTACTTTAGAGCACTTGGCTGCAGCTGCTAAGCTGTTTTTTCCCCTCCCCTTTTTAATCAGTGTTTTATTGGCACTGCTGCGTTTTACTTTCTCTCCAGCCAAGTGCCAGACTGCCAACTTGGCAAGACTGTCCAGCCTTCAGATCCAGGTAGCACTGCTCCCCCTACTATAGACTTAATCAGGCCATAAATGGACTGTGTGTGTGTGTGTGTGTGTGTGTGTGTGTGTGTGTGTGTGTGTGTGTGTGTGTGTGTGTGTGTGTTTTTAAGGACACGGAGAGACCGCAAATGCTTAGCTTCATCAGTTCCCTTCACACAGTAATCAGCCCAGAATAATACCGGCCTGCCATGATTTCTCCTGATTACTGCTCCACCACTCACTGTCTCCTTTGATGCTCTGAATGATTAACTTTATTATTATTTTTTTTTCTTTTTAATTAGATTGTATACAGAAGAGATCTGACAGGAAATGAGGAGAGAGAGTGATGCAGCAAAAGGTCCGTAGAAGGACTCAAACCAGCGATGCTGCAGTTAGCATCTTAACCCTCCGAGTGAAGTTACAGTGACTGGGAGGATCCGTGTCACAGCACGTTGAAGCTGCTCCGGAGGCTCGATGTGACACTTTGCGTAGACCTCATAGTTTTTTACTGCAGCCAACACTTACGACTGCATGTACAGCAGTTGGCTCCGTTGCATGTAAAAGACAAAGGAGAACAGAAAATGGAAATGTTTTTTCTGTTGGCAGCTTCAGTTCAAACTCCCTCCCAGGCCATAAACCCTCAGATAAACTACATTCTGTATGACCTCTCTAGTTTACCAGTCGAGGCTTTTGCTTGCACTTTGTCTAAATGTTAGTTTTTGTTGAAGAGGATTGTGAAAGTAACACCAGCCCATGTGTTCGTGAGTGTTTGCGGTTTTCTGCGTCGAGCCTGTCGACTCCACTGACCTCCAGTCTGATGTCAGCTGGCCTGATGCTTCAGAGAGACGCAATGTGGCTTTGAGGTGTCGATCCAAAGCAAGCAGGCCGCCTACGAGTGAAACCCAATAACAACAGGCTGATGTGCACACACTGACAGACACACATGCCCATTTGGACGTAGATAAAATGCGTGGACATGAATACAACAGTACATGTGGTCAAAGACAAACAAGCAGGGAAACAGATTTGAACTTGAGCCTGAATCCTGTCAAACTGAGTTTGTGACCTCAGTCGCTGCTTTTTATACACACAAATAATTTCACGCTGGCAGATGAATTAGGATTCATGAAGAGAAAATAAACACAGGCAAGAAAGCACACGCATGAAAATGTGGTGAAGAGACGTACGACTTGAAAAATTCAAGCACACAGTTGAACTTTTGAGGAAAAATGATCATTTCAAAGATCAGAAAGAAGCCAGATCCAGGATTCTTCACTGTTTTCATTCTGTAAGCAGTGGACTTAGTGTTTCGTTTGTGGGAGCAGCAGAGCACTTATTTGTTTTAGTGAATATGCTGTAATATCTGCCCGATGTGCATCTAACTTTACTACTGCCATAATGAATCCATTAAAGCTGGGAAAGGAAATTGAATGTAGAAAATCAGTTATCATCTACTTGTTTGTTTGTGTAGATGATAGTGAAGAGGAGAGTCTGGAGTCAGATCTGGGTCAGGTGGGGAATCACGCTTTCGCCCGGATGGAGGGCGATGTGGATAAACAGCGGAAACTGATCCTGCAGGGCCAGATGTCAGAGGCAGCCATGCAGAAACAACACCAGAGGAAGTAAGAGTCCCACCTAGCGCTGAAGTCACTGGAACGTCCTATTGGGAATTTGAAATCTTATATGATAAGACGCATCGCTTCAGTTTTCAGTTATGGTCAGGTGAATATTAGCATTACCTATATTAGTGTTAGAAAAGGCCCAGACAGAACTTGTTGCATATATAAATCATAGACCACTTGTTTTTTCTCACAAATTAAAGAGAGTAAAAGAGTAGAAAACAAAAAGGCCACAAAATAAAATCCCATTTATAACACCGGCAGTTGTGTTTAAACTTTAATTTCTTGATGGATTTAATTTTTTGTGATCATACTTTATTCAGAGGAGTTTGACCTACAAAATTATTTTACTGAATAAATGAAAAAACATAAAAAAAAAAAAAAGTTTCTACAAGTCATAGCAGAGATCATTTACAGCTCTCACACAAGTGGACCGAATTTTACCTGATGATTTTTATTATCAAGATGGGTAGAAGTTGTAGTAGTTTTGCTGCATGTTTAATCTGTATAATATGCTGTTTTTGTGAGCCTGTGTAACTATTAAACTATTTGTGTGTGTGTGTGTGTGTGTGTGTGTGTGTGTGTGTGTGTGTGTGTGTGTTTCCTCTCTGCAGTTATAATCGCTGGCTGTGTCGAGCGAGAGCGGAGGACCTGTCAGACATCGCCGCACTGAAAGCCTTGTATCAAACTGGTATGTGTTCGTGTGAGTCATGGACAGAGGAAAGTCCTATTTTATCTTTGTCTCTCACCTCTGCAGTATAAATGTGAAACAGAAAAAAAAGGACACTTACAGAGGTGTATATATATATATGTGTGTGTGTGTGTGTGTGTGTGTGTGTGTGTGTGTGTGTGTGTGTGTGTGTTTCCATTCACCTCACCTCACACAGCGCCGGTGTGGTTCGGGCATCTTTGTTTGCGGGATTAAATACAGCATCTCTTGTCTCCTTCCTCAGCTGGTTACAAGGTGCAGTTGAAAGTCATTACCAGTAGGAGGCAGTGTTGTTATTCAGTTTAGCTCCTGTTGTTATCTGACCCGCCTGACCTTTAAAATGATATTTGAAAACTTCCATGACTCTGCATTACCTGCTTTCTCAGTGAAATGTTAAAAGCCCATATGAACTCACTGACCGCACTCTTCTCTGATTCAGTTAATTGAAATTAAATTCTGTGGCATAAAACTAAATGTACGAGGACAGAAGAGACTTTACGAACAGAAATTACTGCTTTTTCTCTCACAGTTGAATTATCTAATGACACTGATCATGACTGGAGGCCTCTGTTGACCAAAGTTTACTACATCATCATGACTTAACTTAAAAAATATATGAATATTTATCACCCACATCCTGCGGCAGAAGATTCATTTTCTGCTTTGATATCAGCTGATGTGGGATGATAAACATTTTTTTGGTTGAAAATCGCATCTTCAGATAATGTATAAAGTTTTACTGTTATTTGAAATGTAAGTTAAGTACAGGTGAAATTAAATAATGTGTCTTTAAAACCAGAGTAAAAAAAAAACCCATAAACATATAAACTGGTGCAGGAAGATCAGAAAGTAATAGAAGACTGACTGTTGAAATAATGTTCGTATAGCAGAGTTAAAAGTTAATATAATAAGATACAATAAATTATGTATACTGCTGTTTATTGTTTGTTTCTCATGGTCAGGAATAAAAGGAGAAAAAGGACAAATAAGGGATAGAAAACAGTGGAGTGGGTACATTGGACACAGAGGACCTATTAAAAAAAAACAAAAAAAAAAAAAACGTTTTTTAAACAAAACACAGCCCTCAGAAGAATTTTTCCCAGAGCTGAGCTGCTGTAATGTTGACCACTGCTCAGGCTTTTCCAAAGTGAAGTTGTCACCTCCTTTTGTGGGGACAGGGTTTGATTTGCAAGGGGAGGCAGTACACCAAGTGCTGGAGGAGCAGAACGAGCTCCAAGCTGCAGAGCATGTCACCGAAGGGGTTTTACAGGTCGTTAAGTTTGCACAGTTATTACTAAACTTTTGGAATACACCAAAATGAAACACGAGATATCGATTGGCTCCGTCATTGTATCGTTGCAATGTGTGGCAGACGTAGGCAGGTTACACCCACTGATAAATAATAAATAACATTTTTGCTTCAGGGGTTTAACCTCAATCATCCCCAATTCCCATTCGCTGGTCTGAAAACTCAGAGAGCAGCCACTTAGGATTATTTTCCTCATGGGGTAAAACTCTTACGTGTAACCAGCAGATCAAACTCAAAAGACATGCAGTTTACATACAAACAAACAAAACTGTGAGAAGCAGCGAATCCTCACAGTTGAGAGGCAGTAAACAATGAATGTTTTGACATTTTTCCTTTTATAAATGATTAACTGAGGACTGCTGCCTTCTACTAACTGACTGACTGATTCAGCCCTGAAATGTCTCTTTCCCCTTTCTTGGAAAAATATAACCAAATCACACACATAAATATTTGATCTGTGAAGACTAAACAGAGCGTTGTTACAGTCAGCAGTGATAAGCATTAGCATGGCCGACAAGGGAAAGAAGAACTGCATCAACGGGAATTCTAGTGAGGAGGAAATAATGCTGATCAGTCATCACCCATGACTGATTGTAAAGAAGCTCCGCAGTCACCGAGCTGATCGTCAGCCAGAGTTCATCTGTCTGTTTCAAGACTGAACCTGTGTGTGTGTGTGTGTGTGTGTGTGTGTGTGTGTGTGTGTGTGTGTGTGTGTGTGTGTGTGTGTGTTTTTGACCTTTTTCTACTGTCCTCAGGTGTGGATATGTGTGGCAGGACAGTGATGGTGGTGGTCGGACGAAACATCCCAGTGACCCTTATTGACCTTGAAAAGGTAACAAAATAAAAAGAATTACTTCAAAATAAAATACTTCAGTCAGACTCAACTTCACCTGCGTGTCTGTGAACACATGTTCAACTTTGTGTTAATCTGAGATACCACCTTGTGCAAGTGTGTGTTGTGTTTTTTGAGCATCTGTGCATGTTTGTCTGCCCTTTCATGTGTCCATCTGTATTTACATGTGCTTGCGGCTTTTTGAAAATTATGCAAATGTATTTAATTTGCGTGCACGTAAGTTATGTTCTGTGTTACTGTTTGTTTCATGTCTGCAACTTTTGTATAAATGCAATGTTTGTGAGAGTTTATGTCATGTTAATCTTTCTTGACACATTAAATATGTTCAGGGTAAAACGAATAAGTTAACTTTTTGTTCAATGGACAAAAATTTTATAGGTCCCATATTTTACACTTTCCTTGTGTTTTATTTGAAGTGTTGAGCCATAAGAAGATATACTTGTAGTTTTAGGAACCAAAAACCATCTCAGTGTAGTTTTACATCTCCTCTCTCAGGCTTCTCTCTGGAGCTTTAGTAACAACAGCCAATCGGTGAGCCAATCAGAAGAGAGGAGGCTCTTAGCCTCTCTTCTGATTGGCTGACTGTTTTCTGAGTGATCCAATAGAAATATAACAGATTTCAGGTAAAACACTTGGAGAAACCAAATCCTGCAATGTTGGATGGTGGGTCCAGGTGGGCGGGAATTGGGGCGTGGCTGAGAGTGGTGACTGTATAATTGTGACATCACAAAGTTACAGAAGTCCTGACAGCTGGTTTTAAGGTTCAGTTTCTGAATACAGGCTGTGTGCATTTCTCTGTGGACTGAGGATTTGATACTTTCACAGTATTAATATAGAACCTAGACCTGATCTATAATCAAACAACACAAGATCAAATCTCATTTCATACAATATTGGACCTTTAAAATGATCTGTTTGTATTTTTCAGTACCTGTTGAACACAAATACTGAAGAGCTATTCTGAACTTATGTTATTGTACTTTAAAATTTACCACCACCTCTGAATATTACGGAAACTTGAACCAAAAAAAACTGCTATTAAATAGTGAACATAGTCATAGTGAACTGAAATTCAAACAAGAATGTAAACTGTAAAAGAATGAATGTAAACAGGTGGAGTGTCCAGGATTATAAATGTGCATGCACACTGATTTTTGTCTGTGTTTGCGTGTGCAGGCTCTGTTGTACTTTATCCACGTGATGGACCACATCACGGTGAAGGAGTATGTGATGGTTTACTTCCACACACTGACGGGCGAGCACAACCACCTGGACTCCGACTTCCTCAGAAACCTCCATGACATCGTCGACGCCAAGTCAGTCTGACATTTTACACTCCTTGTTAAACTGAGCCAGTCATACACTCAAATGAACATGATCTAAACCTTACACTAAATGCATGCTGGGGTATGTTGCATTTCATAGATGTTCAACGTGTTAGTTCCCCTTCTTTTAGTCTTTCCGTTCTGTCTCATCCCTCTGCCACACACAGGGATTAAATAAGAAAATTTCAGAGCTGTTGTTGCTTTAACCTCCCCCACACAAGGGCACTGACTTTAATGTTCTGTGCTGTATGTTTTGGGTTTGCAATAGAGTTAACGTCATTTGGCGAGCTCCACTGGCCAGCCTCATCTCTGGTCTTTAATGGCCAGAATTATCAAACGTAGAGCATGAGGGTTTTCCTTTTTAAGAAATGATTCAAGAAGTTTTAGAAAGCTCGTCCAGATGGAACAAAGGTCCGACAGGCTTTGACAGTTCCCTGGTATTTGCTGTTGTTTCTCAGTTTATATTATTAAGACGATAAGTCTGGCCAGTTGCAGTATCTCACTGAAATGTAAAAGTGCTAAACGCAGCATCTTCTGCGAGGCTTTGCCGTCACGTGACCCCTGCTTGACCTTCATTTGGCCCTTCACTCGTTACCTCTCTGACTATGCTGACTTCTGCAAACGCGGTGAAGCTCAGATACATTGTTCATGCTACAGTACGACACCGCCAAGTACAGTTTTTGAAAAAACAGAATCTGCTGTGAAACGGTTTCATTATGGGTTTTTGAAAATCTGGAGCCAATATTTGGAACAGGACACCCAAAGTTGGAGCGAGCTCTCGGGGTGATTTATTGGCTGTAACTCATCCTTTATCAGAGGGGTGAAAGCTTTGAAAGCGCACCCTTGTTCTGAACTCGCTCCGTGTTAAAGTTGAAGAATCTCATGATATCTCTGAGCAGAGAGAGTCCACACTAGTCCACTCAGTTCAGGTTTACAAACCTGAAAAACAACATCTGAATCACACATGGACAATTAATCTTTCTGTTGATAAATACAGGACAGAGAAACCACTGTTTAAGATCAACACATGGATGATGATTTGTGTCTGAACACCCGGTAGAGTCCGGACACCAAACCTGGATCTAAATCAGATTATGTTGAGAAACTTGAAAGATTCTGAACATGCTGGAGGAGGATGTCTGTTATCACAAACACGACGTTATTACATCAGATACTCTACACTGGGAGTCAGATGTTGAATCTGGGATCAATACAAGCCAAACATTGCATCTCTTTGTTTGCAGTCTGCTGTGAGGTTCTCCATAGATGAATATTTTCATCAAGCTAAATAGGAGCCACATCCTCCAAATGAAAACCAGAGCTGTTTACAGTTCTGTATTATCCAAAGTGATAGTTATGCTCTTCAAGCGTCAGACTCCCTGATGGTTCCATTGTTCTGCTGCGTGCAGTCAAGCGTTGTTTGAACCTACTTGACGTTTTAGTTGAGGGCCTGAAATTTTTCAAAGATACTGAAGATGACAATCTAAGCTGTAGGAAAATGTGGTTAAAATGATGCTTGAGGTGCCCTGTTTGAAGCAACGGTGCAGTCACGGAAAAAATGGGTTCTTAGGTTTTAGAGGACGTGCAGCATCCAGACGACCAGACTGGTTTCAACAAACCCGCAGGTTAGAGTTAATTTAGAGGAGAAAACATAGTGAGTTATAACCCAAACAGTCTGTTGTGAATCACAATCTACAGACTGACTTCCTACTTCAGCTTTGACCTACACACAGTGCGCAGCAACATTTAAAGCCCCGGCCCCCCATGTCCGTTTTACCTTCAGATATAGATGTTTATATAATCTGGATGGCAAAATCATTAATTATTATCAATAAATATCCTTTATTGTTTATTTCACTGTAAGTATAACACGCTGTAGCTTTAATAGAACATTTGAAGCAAGTTAAGATCATTGTATAGCACCAGTCAATAAACACATAAGGCACAAAACAGATAGAAAACACATAGGTGGAAACCACTGCTGGGAAAACTTAGAGAGGAACTTGAAGGCTCAATGAGTGAGTTCAACTTTTTTAAGTTCTTGTCTCTTTCTAGTTTCTAGAAACCACAACTAAACAAACTTTTTGTCAGTGGGAAACTCCGCGCAGCTATTTTGGCCGTTCAACCCCTGCGTTCCTCTGTTGATTACTTCCTGTGACTGATCATTCAGTTGGTTTCACCACACCTTTCTTAACCCGTGTCTGTCTGGAAAATTCAGTCAGGAGTTAAAGAAGTATTTAGAAGTTGCTTTTCCTTCACAGACGTACTTGAAATAGAGGAACATATTCCAGACGTTTGCACTTGTTATTTTCTATATTTCAATTACATAGTGAACAATTTGGGGGAAAACAAAGAGAGTACAACATAAAAATACCCTGTGCATACAGTCAGCTTTGAATACAGATGAAGACATCGTCACTCAGCTTCCTCTATCATCTAACTCATTTCTAACTGGGAAACCCCATTCAGTCATGAACTGTAACTGTGACTGCTCTAATACACTTTGCTGATTTGTCACAGACAGTAGCAGCTCTAGGCGTGATGCTAATTACCTTTTTAAAATGTCAAGGTTATTTAAAGTTCCACTAACTCTCTCTGCAAAGTTTTAGCTTCGGCTCATTAAACCTTATCATGAGAAGATGGAGCGGTTAGACTGTAGTCAGAACCGGTTTGACAGCCACTAACCAGCCGATTTTAATGTTATTATTGCTCTTTGATTAGAAAACAAAGAACCTGTTTGTTAGAAAGGGTTTGTCATTTAGCAGTGACTGTGGATTGGTAGCTCTCTATGGTTTGGTCAGCTGCCATCGTTTCTCTTTAATCCATGATTTATCTTTTATTAGGTTTTTCAGTGGATGGATTTATATAAAGGATGGTGGTTTAGTGTCGTGGAGTCTTGAACCCTCAGTGAGAATCAAACCCTTTCCCTTCTGGTACTTGATGTTCTTGCTTATTCTGGTCTGCAAAGCGAGCAGCAGAAAGTTCTGCTACTACTGTTTCATGTGTTTCATGTTTGGGGATTACATTTCATCTAAACACAACTTTCATCTGTAAACGTTATTTGAGGCTTACAGTTTCTATTTATGCCCCAACTCTTTTGTCAGGATGTGTGACTAATTTAGAAGCTTTTTTTTTTTTTTTTTTTTTTCTCAGTTTCATTTCTCTGCTCTTTTGGTTTGGCGATAAACCGCTGGTCTACACAGGCAGTGGAACCACTAACCCTAGCCTGGCATGTCCAGCATGTTCAACCCACCGAGCTATAGATTGGCTGCAGATTCATTTTGGCTCCACACAAACTAACCAGCAGACTAAAGCCAAACATGAACACAAAGAGTTTCCAAAATTGTCTGGCTAAGTGGGGGAGATTGATTACTTTCTCTAGGAGACAGATGAGCTCATGTGGGGTTGATTATTATTATTTTTTGTTCCCTCAGGGTCCAGCGCTGGACCGGAGCAGAAGTCCCACGTCATGGTTTAGTCCTTTGAGTTAGTTTGTCAACTTGAAGATCGAGTTCCCTGCTCTCCTGACTGACTGTTTTGTATTATATGAACAGATGCCACGTACCACAGCCAGACCAACACTGTGTGTGTGTGTGTGTGTGTGTGCAGTATGACAATGCAAACTGTCGCAAATGTGGTGGGTTATTGTCAGTGTGCTGCCATGAATTGAACAGCCAAGTGTGCACTACCTCTGCTGTTCAGTTACTGAAACTTGAATATAGCTGAGGTTATTTGTTTAGTCTGTAATTCCAGTTTCAGGTACTTTGTTTGTTGGTGTCAGAGATTCACCGTCAGGCTCCAGCTGCAGGGTTTCACTGTGACTCTCGAAGGGCCAGAAAGGCTTTTGGTTGTTCCCATCTTCAGAACGAAGAGGGGATGGTTTCCTCAATTCATTAGGGAATCACCATTTGAACTGGCTTTTACTGGTTTGGTGACCTCAGGGTTCCTTCTGTGCTTTCTTTTTCCAGTAGTTTTATTCCTCCCCCTGACTACGACATCCAGTTGGAGCCGTTTGCAGCCAAGGGTGAAGTGGGTGGGATGAGGGGTCAGCACCTCCAGAGTTCAAAGTCATTTGCCAGATAATGGATGTGTTGCTCCCTTCAGGTTGGGAGCGAGTTGCTGCCATAAGAAGACGAGTCCTTTCCATCAGCGAGAGTAACATACATGAGATTGGTAGAATGGTGCACCATCTGTGGTTTTGGCTGCATTGAACCTGAACATTGTGGTGAAAAGAGCTTTGTCTGAAGGTGAAGCTCTCAATTTACACGTTGATTCCAATTCTCACCTCTGGCCATGAGCTCAGGGAATGAGATCATGGAGACAAGCCACTTAAATGAGTTTCCCTCACAGGCTGTTTGGACTCAAAATGTTTGAACTGAACTGTTGATCTTGTGTGCAAATTTCTCGATTAAGATATTCGCACATTCAAATGTCTTAGATGTGGGTCTGGAAAAAACCAGGAACGTTGTATGATCAATAACTTGTGATGCTGAGCAAGAGCAGTGCGTGGGATATTTCTTTTCAAGACTGAAGAGATATCTTGTGTACCAAGTTGACAATCTGATCTGTGGGTGCTGCTGAAAGAAAGGCCAGGAGGAAATCCATGTAAATCCTGCTATTACTGACTGCTTACAATATCTTGTCATCAACTGAGATGTTGGATGAGTGTTGGCAGTCGTGACGTCATGGTGGCACCGGAGGAAAAATCAAGGAAACCTCAAAACCTCACAGGATTAGAATAAATCCTCTGGGGATCATTAATTTCTAAAACAATTTTCATGGCATTTCATTTTATATAGTTGTTGAAATTTAACTGGATGAAACTACAGACAGAACAAAGACACTGTCATCCCAGAGTGCAATTCAACCAGGTTAAAAAATACCCTATCCAGCTGAGAGAGTCATCTATTGGAGATGAATAATGGCACTGTGAAGTGATTGTTGGATACACTGGCATCTGTTGCATTAGAACCACAAGTGCAGAGTTTGCCTGTTTAATAACTGAACATATACAGAATGAATACTGCCCCAGATGCAGTAATAAGTGATTTTTGGATTCAAGTACTTTTTCCTGTCAGCAATAGAGCAGCACCTGAGAGGTTGACTGGCCGTTTAGGTCAGGGTGTCACTCCTTACTTAGTGCGCCACTTTTATGTCTGAAACATGTTTCATATTCATGCCTGGGCTCCTCCTAACATCTATCAAAACTCTTCAGTGCGGCCAAGAAGTTGTCCGTCATCTCTCCATGATATTTATCGTAGAAATAAAGGTCTATTCTTCTGTAACTGAAGGATGTGACACAGCGGGGATTCCACTTGTTTCCAGTTCATGGAAGCTTTTCAGTTTGCTGTATTTTTAAAAACCAATCCAAAGCCAGTGCATGCAGCACAACCAATACAATATGTCAGTCTGTCCTTAATATTTTCAGACTTCTCCAGCCTCCCTGTGGCACGTAGCTCAAAGCCCATTCATGCCTGGTAAAGACGGATCTATAAAAACGAAAATATACATTCAATTTTACAACAAAGTGAAATAATTTCCTTCCACATTTTTTAGCAAATGTCAGTCGAAAAGCAGGAAATGATGCATTTTGGAGCGGAATATTTTAGCTGCAGATTAATATGCATTTGTTGCTCTGGAGCCTGTTTAGTGCAGCAGGACAGTGCATGTGAGATTGACTGAAAATAAACCACGTTCATGGTAAAGAAGGAACAATGTCACTCGCTCACTTATGTGTTCTGAATCGTCTTTGGACACCAATGGCACAGAGGAATAAAATACTGTGTATAAGGGTTTGGATACAACACATGTTAAAGGTCCATTCATTGTTGGTTTTGGTGTTTTCATTGTAGTTGTTGACAATAACAAAAATAAACAGGTTCCTCAGATTATCCTTTAACATTGGGGCTCTTGTAGCTCTCACCTAGGAATCGATAGGTTACATTTTTTGCTTGGAGGTAAATTAACTGTATAATTACTATAAGCGCCATCATCATGAGGACGAGAGGACGAGTACCTTTACATACTAGATGTCAAACTTCACATCATCTACCTGTCTGTGTATACATTCTTCAGGCTATTAAATAAGGATCCACTGCACAAAGGCAGTTGTGAGTTAATTGACAAGTACATTGACCTTAAGCAGTCTCACACAAGGTTGGTGTGCTGCATGAGTAAGTGAAGGGCAGTGGGATGTTAGCGTTGTGTGTCTGTGTGCTACATGTTTCCACTCTGATGGAAGGGCTGGAGTTGATTGTCTGTGTTTTTCTTGGGACAGCACCTCGCACCTCTTGGAAACAAAAGCACAGTGACTTCACACTCATCCTGTCTTCTGTTTGAGAAGATTAATCCCTTTCACTTCATCTTTGTCACAGTCCTCGTTTTCACACATCTTCTGTTTTTCTTGTCTTGTTGTATTTAAGAAACTGTGATTCACTGTGAAAACCTTGCTGTAAGTGTTTCTTGCTGAGGTGTTCTGGTTTATGTGTTGCAGGTTTAAGAAGAATTTAAAGGCTTTCTACTATGTACATCCAACATTTCGCTCTAAGGTGAGATTATGTCATCATGTATGTAACTGTCTGGTATTTGCAGTGTCAACAGAGCTTATTGTATATCTAGACTAAGAGGATCATATCAGTTTATAAATTTCTCTCAACAAGCACTAGAAATGTAAATGTTCGTTAATGTTGTAGTGACAGAAGTGGAACTGTTAGTTATAGTAGTTATAATAGAGTTAATGTCATTCTATTATTTACTTCATTGCATGTTCTGACTCATAACTCCTACAATATGAGACATAAAGGCAAAGTAACTTCATAGACTTCTGGGTTAAAGGAGCTATTTCTAAGTTTTGCAAGTTCAGCACCAAATTTCATTCCTTTACTGACCAAGAGCTATCTCCAGAGATGGAAAGCAACGACAATGTTAACTCTTGTTTCTGTCGGGTCTTTTCTTCTGCCAAAGTTAGCATGCTAACCCGCTAGCCCCAGCCCATCTTGTCACTTTCCAATACAAACTCTCCTCCAATCTGGCCTGAAGAGGTAGCGCTGCTCAGAGGTCGTATTATAACCGCTTGACTTCTAATCGCAACATCAAGTGACATTCACCACCATCCGCTCCCGGCAAGAAACCAAGAAAGCACCAGTGAAAACTTACAAATGGCCCCTTCTAACACAAATCAGTTAGTTGTGCTACACTCATTTCCTTTTAGAGAGATGTTTCACCGTTTTCAAATTCTAGGAAACCTTTTTGCAGGACTTCATCATTCATCACACTTCATTTCACATTCATTAAACTTGGCTAGAAATTCTTTTTCTAATGGGGTTGGACTTCACGAAACCTGCCATGACAATTAAATACATTGCGCAAGTTGCAACGGAATTTTATTTCTTACAAACACACATCAACCCTGCACAATTTTCCTGCTCCAGTAACATTATGATTTTAAACGTCTCAGTAATCATGAGACTCACTTGGAATTGCGAACAATTTGGTCCTTGGGCAAAGGCCTCACATTCCCAAGGTGAGGCCTTATCCAAAAATCTACATGATTGTCCACCACACTGTGTATTTAGATGCTAATCCTGATCCAGATGCGAAGTCAAAAGTTATAAATATTTTTCCGTTATGAAAATAACAAATCAGGAGAAATGTGCAGCCTTGGCAGAGACATGCGCTCTCTAAGTGCTTGCTGGTTTATATTTGTTTCTTTATTGTTTACTGGAATTACAGTACTTGTTTGCTGCAATAGTGAAACTTTCCCATGAGGATCATTAAAGTCTCATTAGATGTAATCTAGTTTTTGTTATTTGCTTTAGAAAGTTGAGTTCGGTTTTGTCTTTGTATGTTATTTATTAATCTTGCTATAGCTAACAATGAAGATCAAACGCTCAAATGTAACTGAAATGTTCCTTATTTTCTTTCTTTCTTCACTTTTAAAACTCAATCCAGGTCTCGACGTGGTTCTTCACCACCTTCAGTGTGTCAGGGATGAAGGACAAAGTCCGCTACCTGGACAACCTGCACCAGCTCTTCACCTGCATCAAACCTGAACAGATCGACATCCCTCCGTTTGTCCTGGAGTACGACGCACGGGTAGGCATCGATCCATAACAAACTCACAGATACACACAGAGATGTTAGCAGCACATGATCTATACTGTCTTATTTAATCATTAAAAACCCCCATTAGGTAATACCTGAAATCCTGAAAGTTTTCTTATTGGTCAGGCAAGCTGCTGACCTGACAGCAACGATGTACAGGTATTACATTATATCCCTCACCATCAGATAAATCAGATGGTAATTGTAAGGACTTCTGGAACTTTATAACAATGTTTAAACCTTATCTCGTCATCTTACTAAGGACAAGATTAGCCTGTCAAATAAGCAGCTTACATGCTCCTGTGATATGCATCCAGTCTGGGCAGGGCTTTAGATAAATCACGTGTAAGTAAAGTACAACCAAACTAAACCTTTAACCTTTAACTGTCTATTAATGGTGCTGGAGATTGTCACATAGACACCAGAGGATCGGTCCCATTTGTTGAAGCACACGGTTTAGCCCAGGACATGCTTTGCCACGTCGAAATATTCAACTGATGTCTGAAGAACATCTGAAATATCAGACAAATGATCCCAGTTACTCTGCGTTTTCAAGTTAAGAAAGCCACATACTGCAGCTTTAAATAGCTCCCATGTCTGAAACTTATAGCCAGGGACCGACTTCCTTTTGATGTTTGAATGTTTGTGCCTGCAGCTCCCTTTTTGTATTTACAGTTAGGCTTACTTTTGCAGGTGGCAAGCAACACAGCCGTGAGTTTCGAGTTACATACTGTATAGCTTCACATCTGCCTCCTGCCTTATTGTGTTTTGATGGAAACCTAACCTCCCACTGGTCTCCCTGTGTCCTCACATGCCAAACGCAAACACTTAAATGTGTTTACACTCATGTGTGTTTTATTCTGAACTTTATTCATCAGCTCTTTTTTTGAAAGAGGAAAAGCAGAACTGAGACGAAATGGGAAAAATAACCGACTCTGTTTATCTCCATTTGATGTTCCCCTTGGTGATGTAAACCAGAGAAGGATTAGCAATCAGCTAATGACTTGTTTGGTGTGTGTATATGCATGTGCATTCGTAGAAATGACACCTATTAATCAGTTAGCCTACGAACTCAATTAAAATGACATTGTCCAGGATGATCTGTGTTGATTTCCCTTTGAAATTTGGGATCTGATGTGAAGATAATTCAGTGAAGTCATGGGTATCACTGGCTTTGATGTAGCAAGTCTCTAGAGCTGTGAAGAGTTTACTCTGTACTTACAGCAGCTTTATTCTCATGCACTGAGCTGAGAGACAGTGCTGCGAGTCCTTAAGAAGAAAAAAGGACTAAAGACTGAAGCTTTAAAAAAAAAAAAAAAAAAAGAAAGAAGAAAAAATGTCAAATTAGGACATCAGAAATTCTGGTTTTCACGTCCAGCTGCATAGATCCATAAAAAAGATCTGGTGACCTTGTTGGGGATTGTTCATGATGTGTGATTGGCTGCCATTTGATTCTTTATTTTCACTTTGTGGTGGTTTGTAGTTTGTGTTGGCCAATAAAAGGTATAAATGTGTGTCTTTTCCTTCGTTGGATCCTGGATCTTGGATCAGGATCGAGAGGTATTCGGCCCAGTCGAGCAGTAACCTTTTGCTCATTTTGGATTCTTCAGTCTGGATTTGTATGAGGTTCCTTGAAATGATTTTACTCCAGTGGTGACACGTGAACGCGTGAATCAAGATGTCAGGGCTGTATCATAGACGTGAAAGCTACACTGTTGGAACTGAGGAATGTTAGCTTGTTTTGTCTGTTACAGTTTATTCACACTAGGAAAAACATGTTCTGTAGTCTTGTTCCAGCTTCTTTGAAATTAATCAGGTTCAGTCATTTCGATTGCACATGAGTGAATGGGAACAATATTTTTGCAAATACCAATGTACAAATCCACATATTGGATTCGTCTTACTGCTGCTATTATGAGTTAGCTTCAGGGTGAAAGCAGACCTGAGGGTTTTATATAATGGGAGAACTTGTTGCCTCGAAATCACTAAAGTGTCAATATATAAATCTATCCCACAGAATCTTTGGCTCATTAGTCAAGTCATTGAAAACAAGGCCAGAGTGCAGACTTAAAGGGTATTTAAGGGTGTTAATAGCTGTACTGGCTGTACATTATAAGACTCTTGGGGGTTTGTGTAAAAATGGCTACAGTTCCTACAGTATTCATCTCATATGGATGCAAACACCCTCTAATTAAAGCTGAGAGTTGGTACTTAAACCTCACAGTCTTTGTTTAAGTTCATCTCCAAACCTGCTGGAGTTCAGAGTGAAAACAATACAGTCCTGGTACTTTCTGAGTGAACTGTACAATCTGTGTATCATAATTAGGAGTGGATGGAGGGATTAGTACATAAATATGTGGTTATAGATGATGTTATCCATACATTGACCCTGTGTAAGTCATGCTTTGTGGTACTGTTGTAGTCGGATGCTGCTCAGACTCTCTGTCTCCATAGTCTTTGAGATGCTACAGTGTCACTGCCAGTGTATTAGCCATCCCTCAGGCTTCGCTTACTCATCAGGAATCTATTTTTAGGACAACCTCAGTCTTTGCAGAGAACTTCACTGTCAGTTCGTGAACATAATGTGCTTTAAGGCTGCAGTACGGCGCATTTCCCCTTCAGCACTGCAGCCAGCCAATGAAGTGGGCAAGAACATTCATATCAACACCTGTGAGTGGCTGTTACCCAGAGAGAGTCTGTTCTGCTAGGATGAATTACAGTGTGGGCAGAGTCCAGGAAATAATGATTTTTCAAAAATGGAGCCTGATAGCAGAAACACTTCACCACTCAGGCACAAGCTGTGTGCAAAGATCATTGGTTACCTGAGTAAATACAGAATATATGATTCTGCCTGACAGAGTGTAATGTGATGATTCTGAAGTGGCTATTAATGTTTTTTTGTTTTTTTTTACAAGTGAGAGGTGTCACTCACTGATATGGTTCAATCTGCTACCTGGTAAGCACCAGATATTTAACTCAGGAGTTGCTAGGGACCAAAAAAAGTAGCTAAAAGAGAGTGAAGCTTGGACTTAACATTTACATCTGGAAGTGTGCAGAAAAATGTTTCAATTTAAAAGATTATGTCTACTTTGACGTTTTTATGCCTTACTATATTGTGACCTTTTTTGGCAAACTATACTATGATGTTTTTATGACGTTTTTTGACATACTATACTATGCCTTTTTTTTTTAAATGCCGTATTACAATATGTTTCACAATTATTATTTTTTTTTAGTGTAATACAACGACGTTTTTTGGCATACTACACTATGATGGTTTTTTTTTTTACGTATTATACCATGATGTTTTTTTACATTCTATACTATGACGTTTTTTTTTTTTATGCCTTACTATACTATGTTTTTCGACATTCTATACTATGCCTGTTTTTTTTTTTTTTCCTTATTAAATTATGACGTTTTTATGCCTTACTATACTATGACATTTTTTTACATATACTATATTTTTGACATTTTTATGCCTTACTATGACGTTTTTTTTTTTACATACTATACTATGACGTTTTTTTTTTATATGCTATACTATGATGTTTTTTGGCATTTCTATGCCTTAATATACTATGACGTTTTATTGCATTTTTATGCCTTGCTATACTATAACGTTCTTATGCCTTACTATACTATAACGTTCTTATGCCTTACTACACTATGACATTTTTTCTTTATGCCTTACTATACTATAACGTTCTTATGCCTTACTATACTATAATATACTATGACTTTTCCTGACATTTTTGTGCCTTACTATACTATAACTATTTTTTTTTTGCCTTACTATACTATGACATTTTTATGCCTTACTATATTGACTTTTTTTATGCCTTACTATACTATGACGTTTTTTGACATACTATACTATGACATTTTTTTTATTTTTATGCCTTACTATACTATGACATTTTTTTTTCATTTTTATGCCTAGCTAGACATTTTTTGACATACTATACTATGACATTTTTTATGCCTTACTATACTATGACATTTTTTTTTCATTTTTACGCCCTACTATACTATAACGTTTTTTGACATACTATACTATGACGTGTTTTGTCTTACTATACTATGATATTTCTCGACATACTATACTATGCCTGTTTTATTTTTATTTTTATACCTTATTACAATGGGACGTTTTTATGCCTTACTATACTGTTTTTTATGCCTTACTATACTATGACGATTTTTGACATTTTTTTTTATGCCTTACTATACTATGACATTTTTTTTTATGCCTTACTATACTATGACATTTTTTGACATACTATACTATGACGTTTTTTTTTTACTTTTTTTTACATACTATACTATGACGTTTTTATGCCTTACTATTTTATGACGTTTTGTGACATACTATGACGTTTTTTTCACATTTTAATGCCTTACTATACTATGACTTTTTTTCACATTTTAATGCCTTACTATTTTATGAGGTGTTTTGGCATTTTTATGGCTTACTATTTTATGATGTTTTTTGACATATTATACTATGACGTTCTTTGACATATTATACTATAACGTTTTTTTTTTACTTTTTTTACACACTATACTATGACGTTTTTATGCCTTACTATTTTATGACGTTTTTTGACATACTGTACTATGACGTTTTTTTCACATTTTAATGCCTTACTATACTATGACTTTTTTTTCACATTTTAATGCCTTACTATTTTATGAGTTGTTTTGACATTTTTATGGCTTACTATACTATGACGTTTTTTGACATACTATACTATGATGTTTTTTCACATTTTTATTTCTTACTATTTTATGACATTTTTTTACACACTATACTATGACGTTTTTATTTAACTTTTTTTACACTCTATACTATGACATTTTTTGACATACTATACTATGACGTTTTTTTTTACTTTTTTTACATACTATACTATGACATTTTTATGCCTTACTATTTTATGACGTTTTTTGACATACTATACTATGACGTTTTTTTCACATTTTAATGCCTTACTATACTATGACGTTTTTTGACATACTATACTATGACGTTTTTTTTTACTTTTTTTACATACTATACTATGACGTTTTTATGCCTTACTATTTTATGACGTTTTTTTCACATTTTAATGCCTTACTATACCATGACTTTTTTTCACATTTTAATGCCTTACTATTTTATGAGGTGTTTTGACATTTTTATGGCTTACTATATTATGACGTTTTTTGACATACTATACTATGACGTTCTTTTTTACTTTTTTTACATACTATACTATGACGTTTTTATGCCTTACTATTTTATGACGTTTTTTTCACATTTTAATGCCTTACTATACCATGACTTTTTTTCACATTTTAATGCCTTACTATTTTATGAGGTGTTTTGACATTTTTATGGCTTACTATACTATGACGTTTTTTGACATACTATACTATGATGTTTTTTCACATTTTTATGCCTTACTATTTTATGACGTTTTTTGACATATTATACTATGATGTTTTTTTTTTTACTTTTTTACATACTATACTATGACGTTTTTATGCCTTACTATTTTATGACGTTTTTTGACATACTATACTATGACATTTTTTTCACATTTTAATGCCTTACTATACTATGACTTTTTTTCACATTTTAATGCCTTACTATACTATGACTTTTTTTTCACATTTTAATGCCTTACTATTTTATGATGTTTTTTGACATACTATACTATGACGTTTTTTTAAAACTTTTTTACATACTATACTATGACGTTTTTATGGCTTACTATTTTATGATGTTTTTTGACATATTATACTATGACGTTCTTTGACATATTATACTATAACGTTTTTTTTTAACTTTTTTTACACACTATACTATGACGTTTTTATGCCTTACTATTTTATGACGTTTTTTGACATACTGTACTATGACGTTTTTTTGACATTTTAATGCCTTACTATTTTATGACGTTTTTTGACATACTGTACTATGACGTTTTTTTCACATTTTAATGCCTTACTATACTATGACTTTTTTTTTCACATTTTAATGCCTTACTATTTTATGAGGTGTTTTGGCATTTTTATGGCTTACTATACTATGACGTTTGTTGACATTCTATAGTATGACATTTTTTGACATACTATACTATGACGTTTTTTTTAAACTTTTTTACATACTATACTATGACGTTTTTATGCCTTACTATTTTATGACGTTTTTTGACATACTATACTATGACATTTTTATGCCTTACTATTTTATGACGTTTTTTGACATACTATATTATGACTTTTTTTCACATTTTAATGCCTTACTATACTATGACTTTTTTTCACATCTTAATGCCTTACTATTTTATGACGTTTTTTGACATACTATACTATGACGTTTTTTTTTTTACTTTTTTACATACTATACTATGATGTTTTTATGCCTTACTATTTTATGACGTTTTTTGACATACTATACTATGACATTTTTTTCACATTTTAATGCCTTACTATACTATGACTTTTTTTTTCACATTTTAATGCCTTACTATACTATGACTTTTTTTTTCACATTTTAATGCCTTACTATTTTATGTTTTTTGACATACTATACTATGACGTTTTTTTTAAACTTTTTTACATACTATACTATGACGTTTTTATGCCTTACTATTTTATGACGTTCTTTGACATACTATACTATGACGTTTTTTTCACATTTTAATGCCTTACTATACTATGACTTTTTTTCACATCTT